>NC_046659.1:38704692-38716725 GCF_010883055.1 Belonocnema kinseyi
AGTGAGAGGCGAGGGGACTCACTAAAATCAAGCACCCCAGAAAGTGAGAGGAGAGGGGACTCACTAAAATTAAGCACCCCGAATCATCTTGCAGATAAAAGGTGTCTAAAATCGCGCTGTCACCTCCATGTGGTAGACTCTGGAAACTATAACTTGATAGGATGTAGGCTCACGACAGGCGTTAATTACTAATCCGTTAGTACTTTATTTACTCAAACACTTTATACGTGAGAAGTTGGTTGAATCAAGTATTTGTTTTAAAAAATTGCAAGAGCAATAACCAATTATTGTCGGCTAATAAATTATAATAGTGAGGAATCATTTATCTTCAGAAAAATACTGTTCATTTTTAAGAAAGTGCTTTTTACTTAATATTTTTTCATAATAATTTTAAAAATTTTTTAACTTCTTCAAACTTACTGGATAAAATTACTGAATAGTTTTTTCCGATGACTTCATGCAATTTTGGATCAATGTGAGTAATACAAAAAAATGGCATACTTGAAAACTGTTCCGCGGTATGCTGCCGCATAACGCCCGATTGCGAGCGCGAGGACTCCCTCTACAACCGGCTCTGTAACTCAATGAATTTCAATTTGTCCATTTTCTTATTAGACATTTTTCATAGTAAAAAAGTCAAGCTTTCTTTTGAGACTATTTAAAAAAAAATCGTAGATGCCCAAATTGCGAAAAAGTTAAATAAACAATTGATTTATTGAAAAAATTGTTTAAACAATTTTTTTTGTTATAAATAAGAAAATAGGATGAAAGCGTGTAAAAAGCACTTTCCAAAACCCTCATAAAAATTTTAAATCGCGTAATTAGAAAGGAAGTTACAGGCGTTTGAAACTACCCCTGCAGGCATTGGGGTTGAAAATTCAACCCCCCCTCACTTGGGGAGGGTTGGTAATCCTGGTCTATAAGTTTGTGGATTAACTACTGTTGGGTAGGCGATAAAGAATTTTAATACTTATATTTAGATTGTTATGAAAAAAGATTTCGTGACTTCTTTATTTGATTTATTGTTACATTAGTTCCGATCAGCTTGTAATTGTTGTATTTATTTCGGGTTCAATTTCTAAAGTGCTCATAAAGTTGTAAAGGTTTCAAGATTAAGAATTCCCTTGTAAACTTGTAAACATTGTAAATATTTGGTTTTGATGGTGGATTAGGGCAACTGGGAAAACCACCTTTAAAAAAACTCGATCATTAATCTTTCTCTATGGTGGTGTGGAAAAGAGGAAAAAATAAATATATATTATAATATACATTATTGTATATAATTATAAAATTATATACATTCTTTTTGAACAACATACTTTTAAATTTTGAACGCTTTCAATTTATTTATGATTACTAATTTTTTATAAATAAACTTCCAAGTTTAAAATTTCAAATTTGTAGGCTTACATCCCATCCAATTAAACATTATTCTTATTTAATAGTTGAAAATTTTTGTGCATTCAATTTTAAATACTTAAATCAGCTTTGAATTTTTATTGATCCCATTTTCATAACTCTAATCTACAAACAATTCAATATTTAACGTTTCGAAACTTCTCTGTTTTCTACATTTCAATCTGAAGTTTTAAATAATTTAAAGAGATTTCAAAAGATTTCTAATATTTGAGGTTGTTTTAAAAGAAGTCAACGAATTTTCAACGTATTTTTATAATTTTAAGGAATTAAAAAGAAAAATTTAATGTTAGAAGGGTTATTTCTAGAAATTCCAAAATACTTTAGAAATCTTAAAAAAAATTTCTAGGTATTTCCAAGAATTTTGAAGGGTTTGAAAAATTTGAGAGCATTTAAAATGTTCCAAGGAAATTTCAGTTATTCAAGAAATAATTTTAATTTTAATTAATTTTTAAGCAAAACCAAACAAAAATTCTACAAAATAGTAAAGTTTTCAGAAAAGAAATTTTTTCAACTAAATTGATAAATCATCAAACAAACAAAAAAACTAAATTTTTAACAAAGCAGTTCCACTTTCAACCAGAAAAATAAAAAAAAATAGTTAAAATTCTTTGAAATTGCTTTAAATTATTGAAATTATTTAAAAATTCCTTGGAATGTTTTAAAATATCCTAAAACATTGAAAATCCTTTAAAATCTTTTGAAAATCCTTGACATTTTTTAAAGATTTCTAAAGTACTTTGGAGTTTTTTTAATAAACTCTGCTATAATTTTTAAAATTCTTTGAAATTCCTCTAAATTATAAAAATGCATTGGAAATTCATTGAAATCTTTTTAAACATCCTCAAATATTTAAAATCCTTAAAAATTCTTTGAAATCTCTTGAAAATTCCTTGAAAATTTAAAAATATTTCAAATCTTTCACAATCATAAACTAAATTATTATTTAAAACAATTTCAAAGAAATTGAACTATTTTTTAAAATTTTTCTGGTTGAAAGTGGAACTGTTTTGTTAAAAATTTAGTTTTTTTGTTTGTTTGATGATTTATCAATTTAGTTGAAAAAATTTCTTTTCTGAAAACTTAACTGTTCTGTAGAATTTTTGTTTTGTTTTTGCTTAAAAATTAATTTCTTTTAACTACAAGCAAATTAAGCTTTTTGTCGAAAATTTAACTATGATTGAACACTAATTTTTGTGTAGAAGATTAGACTTGATGGAAAATAAATTTCTTTTGTGCAAATTTCATGTATCTTATTTAAAATGCCTTTTTTTAGTATACAATTCAGCTTTTTGGATGAAAATTTAACTTTTGGTTTAAAAACGTAACTATTTAATAATAATGAACTAATAAAAACTATATTAAAATGGGATCAATAAAAATTCAAAGCTGATTAAAGCTTTTAAAATTGAATGCACAAAAATTTTCAACTATTAAATAAGAATAATTTTTAATTCCATGGGATGTAAGCCTTCAAATTTGAAATTTTAAACTTGGAAGTTTATTTATAAAAAATTAATAACCATAAATAAATTGAAAGCGTTTAAAATTTCAAAGTATGTTGTTCAAAAAGAATGTATATAATTTTATAATTATATACAATAATGTATATTATAATATATATTTATTTTTTCCTCTTTTCCACACCACCATAGAGAAAGATTAATGATCGCGTTTTTTTAAAGGTGGTTTTCCCAGTTGCCCTAATCCACCATCAAAACCAAATATTTACAATGTTTACAAGTTTACAAGGGAATTCTTAATCTTGAAACCTTTACAACTTTATGAGCACTTTAGAAATTAAACCCGAAATAAATACAACAATTACAAGCTGATCGGAACTAATGTAACAATAAATGAAATAAAGAAGTCACGAAATCTTTTTTCATAACAATCTAAATATAAGTATTAAAATTCTTTATCGTTTCCTGCACAAATTCGAAGCAATTGTCCTGCCGCCTGAACCATATTCTCTGTCGCCGCGTACAGGATATCATTTGACATTCTTCGTACATGTTTTTGAGTAATTTGCATTTTTAAAGCTGTCTGTTCAGTTGATTTTAAATTGAAATGCAAAACACAAATTAAATTTACAGTGTAGTTTCCTTATCAATTTCTTTGGATGTTCTTTGCGTCGGGAAAGATGGAAAATGAGCGTTCTGCTTCGGCATTGGAATGAGGAAGAGTTCGGACGTAATAAGAAATTAAACGATTCTCAGCGAACGCAAGCTCATTGAGTTTATTGCGCATAAATGATATTTCAATCCACATGTCATCAAAGCTCATTTGCTTCAGACATTTTTTACAATTTTCATAGATTTTGAATAATACTTCCCATTCCTGAAGCAAAACGTTCAACCATTTTGGGTCAGTTAATCCTACTTGTTGTAGGGTATGAAATAACCATAAGGTTATTAAGCCTATGACAAAGACACCGAACGCGTCCTCGGTTTGCGGATAGAGGGTCCCAGTACCAAGGGTTTCTGCTGAATATGGTTATAAAAATAAATAGGCAGTCGCGGACAATTGTCCAGGGGTGATTTCGAAGGAATTAATCCCCAAGCGGAGGTGCGAAAACCGAGAAGAAAGCTGAATGGCACCTGGGTGAGGTGTCTAGAATGGTGACTCTAGGATACCGAGCGAACTCTCAGAGTACGCAGCCTTATCCTTGCATGCTGGGCTCTACAAGGATGGACGAACCCCTTTCCCTATCTTCTCGTGGGAACAACAATGTCAATACCAAACATAGTTGTAGTGAGTGCGGTTCAAAACAACCAAACGCGCAGGGCTCCCGACAATGGGTCGGCCAACAATGCCGACCACTCTAGAGCAGGGGGAGCCAATCAAAATGAATTCAATGCGATGGATCGGTGGAATCTCGGGACCTTTAGATGGACGAGCGACTAAATCACGACTTGCTTGAGTGCTACGATGCCAGTGTGACCCCTGAACGGGGTTACATGGCACGGCTGCATGCTCTGTGGTGCGAGAAACACCCGGAGCTATCGCAATTTTCGCAGCAACGCCTGCGAAACCATGCCAAACTACTCCGAAAAAGGGGCTGTGTAAGTGGAACGCCTACTCTACCACAGCTAGAACATGGCGACAACAGAGAAAGAGAGGTGACACTAAGATCAACCGCGGACAGGCATCCAATCGAGGAACAGCCATGCTTTATGACCCGGAGAAACATCAACATCAAGGTTTCTCTCAAGCCTGAAGATCTGGCTGAAATGGATGATGAGCTTCGTGAACATTTTTCTGAAGAATCCGACCTTTGGGCTATCAATTATTGTGTGTATAATGCAGCAAGTGCTTTGGCCGATGCGAACCGTAAAACAAAACCAACAACTGATCATAAGACCAACAGGCGAATGCATCAATTTGCCATAAAGACAGGCTGAGCAAGACAGTACGCGTCCTGCCTTCAGTGTTTGATTGACTACATCACATCTGGTAGGAACTTTACCGCCAAGGTTCGAAAGTTCGCGCGCGAAGTTCGGACCCGTTATCGCACACTTAACAAGTCAAAGCTGCTGACCATCAAGCAGCATATTGTGGAGAAAATACGAATACTATCTGATGCTAAGAGAAGTCGAGAGCGGAGGGAGAGATGGGTCAGAGAAAATCAACAGTTTCTCTCTGACCCATCTCGGCTGTTTCAAGACCCTCCAGTTATTGTCGACCACCCGCCCAAACCAGAGGAGGTCGAAGTATTTTGGAGAAAAGTCTACGAAGTGCAGCATAGACTGGACGAAGACTCAGAAAATATAAATAGCTTCAAGGAGCTGTGTGCTGCCCTCATAACACCTGATCAAGAATGCTCACCCATCAATACCGAGGAGGTGAATAAGTATTAAGAGGGATGAAGAAGTATTCCGCACCGGGACCAGATTGTATCAAAACCTTCTGGTAGAAGAAGTTTCCTTCAACTCATTAGTATTTAGCCCGTATTTTCACCTCATATTTGAATTCGGAAGAGCCGATTCCGGAGTTATTGATGGAAGGGCGCACAAAACTCTTGCCGAAAATAGGCAACTTAGATGACCCGAAGTATTACAGGACAATCACTTGTCTGAACACACTGTATAAGATATTAATAGCTACCATAAATGATATGACTGTACGGGCAATTGAACCTGTGTGGCAAGAACTGTACGAACAACGAGGCTAAAAGAAAGGCGTACCGGTATGTCGGGAGAACCTGCTAATCGAAAGATGTGTCTGCAAAGATGCAGCATTCTACCAGCGTGACCTATCGATGGCCTGGATTGAGTATCGGAAAGCTTTCGATTCGACCTTCCATAGACTTATCATCTGTCTTTTGGAAAGCTTAAAGGTTCATCCGCAAATCGTTAGGTGCATAGAGAGATTGATGCCGCTTTGGAAAACCAGATTTACTATCTTATCTGGAAAAAATCGTGTGACAACTAACAAGGTCACCTTTCAGAGAAGTGTCTTTCAGGGCGACACCATGAGCCCACTCCTCTTTTGCCTTACAGTATTGCCACTATCTCTAGCACTTCGCCATTCCGACGGGTACTTGTGCGGCAAACCTGCAGATCGAAAGTACAAGGTCACTCGTGTATTTTACATGGACGATCTTAAGATCTATGCTAAAAACAAAGAGAATCTACATCTAGCTCCAGGGATTGTCGAACGACTTATTAAGGAAATTGGAATGGAATTTGCGTTAGACAAATGCACTAAGGTTTATTTGAAGCGAGGAAAACTTAATGGCAACCCTGAAAATCCTGAACTCGTTGATAGAAGCGCTATACGACACCTTTGCGCCGGAGAGACTTATACATAACTGGGCGTGCTACAGAGCCGCATTCAGGATGTGACATCTATAAAGGATACTCTCCGAAGCAGATACAAACGTCTCATCCGACAGATTTGGTCTTCCGAACTGTCGGCGAGGAACAAAGTATCTGAAACGAACATGCTTGCCGTTCCGGTAGTACTCTATTCATTTAGAGTAGTTCCATAGACGAAGAACGAGCTCAGATCCCTTGATATCGGGACAAGAAAGGTAATGCACATGGTCAAAAGCATGCATCTTAAGTCTTCTCTTCCGCGACTGTACATCGCACGCCGTCAATGTGATCGCGGAATATTGAGTCTTGAATGTCTTCACAACAGGATTATTCTGGGTACAACACATAGTCGAAAATGGAAGAGACACTCTTCGTAAAATAGTCAGGATTCACGAAGAAGTGGGCGAAGGAGCGTTTCTGTACAAAGCAGCGGAGGAGGCTGCTAAAACACTTGGACTTAACTTCATTATTAGAGGTGAGCAAAATGCATCAAATTTGATCTATCTCGAGTACTCACTCCTGAAATCCCGGATTTAGGAAGCACAAGAGAAAAACTTTCGTGAACAGCTCCTCGATAAGAGAATGCACGGTATCTTCCACAGAAATGTGGAGGATCAGTCATTGTCGTGTGAGCTAACGTTTTCTTTCCTTAAATCGCCCGGATTGAAGTCTGGTACGGAGGTTTTCATTTTGGCATGTCAAGACGGTGTCATTTCCACCATAACATACCGTCGCCAGATTTTGTGCCAAGACATTCCCAATGATAGCTGCAGGGCGTGCCATGCACACCCCGAGCATTTAGCTCACATACTATCTAGTTGCCCAACTCATGCGGGAACGGCCTACATCCAAAGTAGACTGCGGCGAAAAACCAACATTGTGCGTCCAGGAAACACCTGGGTGCGGAAAAGTGTGCCAGTCCAATCTGAAACTCAGCGCACTTTGAAATTTTGAAATCGGATAATATCTTCAGTCTGTTCTTTGAGGGTGAAATCTCTAAATTTCACTAAAAAGCACTAAAATTTAAGGTTTTGCAAAAATGGGCTATAAATCGATGCCGAGGCCTTCCAAGGGTGACATTGAGATGAAAAGTCATCAGAGGGTACTTAGAGGTCCGTACCGAATTGCCAAAGTCACCCCATGCCAATACTTATGGAGGGGGAAATAGCTCAAGATTGCGTATTTTCGAGTAAAATGCTTAAATACATGTGCAGCTCCTAGCTCACTGAGTTCTACTACGTCGAGTGACCCAGAGCCCACCACGTGAAGGTGGCTGCACATCGGGCTTCAAGCCCGCCCCTCCCAAACAAGCAACCATATGTAGAACCTGCTTATTTAAGTCTCAAAGTCATTAATTATACCCACAAAGTCTTTCTTAGTGTCAAATAAGTTGACAGTCTTTCGAGAAAGAAGTGTGGCGCATATTTCTCGGTCCCGAGCCTCGGGACCGATGACTTGTCTGGACACCTCTGTTACCAGTCTAACAGTTCTTTCCACCGCTACTGTGTGACAAGGGAAAGATGTAAAGTCTCAGTCTGGTAGCAATCCATCGGCCATAGAGAGCTTAGCGGTAAGTTCATCCTCTGTTATAGGAATTAAAACTGGAGGTACGGTAAGTGAAACATCTGTCTGTTCCCAATCAATCATTTCTGTGTAATCATTAGCTTCAAAATTAATTTTTGGCACAATATTGTATCTAACAGTTGTCTGTTGCTCATGTTTTGCTTTCAGTATTTTGGTGAGTGCGTCTATCTTCCGGGAGGCCAGCTCAGGAGAGCACGATCCGAACCGTATGGCATCTGATATCACATAAAGATACCTTTTATCTGAGCTGAGATCAGTGGGCTCAATCTCAGGTAAGTCAGACTCAACTTGTTTAAACTTTACAATATCGATGACTCACAAGTTGGAAGTTGTCCCCCTATTGGCCCTGAGTATTTGTTCGGACCAGAGGGAGGTCCGTCTATAAATACGAAAAGACTTCTGAACGGTCGATCATTGAAATGTAATAGACAGACAACCCATTGCAAGGAATGATCAAGTCGAACCTGGTTCGCCACCGAAGATATGTGTTCCTCGTTAATAAATCCGGAGGCTGTCAATGTTTCGTCTTTCCGACTATCAGAGTATAAGCCACGTATAGAATCTTCATAGCGTGATTCCTCCTTCAACTTAGAGCCTATTTTAATTTTCTCGCGCCTTATCTTACTTTTATCTATGACTATACACTCAGGTACTTTTTGAGAAATATCCGGGGAGATCATACCTGTTCGATTGGCAGCGAGAAGTACAGACGAGCTTAAATGTGCCGCAACCCGTTGACTTATACCATATCTTTGAGCAACTACTGCTGCTTCAGATAAGTCAAACCTGGCCTGCGATGATTTTCTCTGCAGAAATCTGCGTGGTATGTCGTGAAAATCGTCATCATCGGTAGAAGCATCAACCTTTACCTTAATTTCAGGAGGAGGATTATCACCTTCACCTTCCTCAAAGAAGGAATATAAATCTATATCCATATCAATCGTAGAGGAAGATGTGGAGGCCGATGCAGTAGGAACGCTTTCCCCACCCTCTCCCCGTTCAAATCTGCCACTTTTTGCATTACGTTCTGCTCTTTTATGTATTCTTTTTGTTTCAGAGACATCTACGCTGGCGATTCCCATGAGTCTTTTACCTCTTCGATCAAGATAGAAGGCATGCTTTACGGCTGGAACCTCCTTTTCCTTGGGACAGGAGCACCTAGACAAGTCAACGCACTTACAAGCGGCTATGTTAAATAATTCAGAGCAGTACTTTTTCAAGGCGGTGATTTTCTCATCCTTATTACTTTGAGAAGTTGTTTTACTCTTCAATGAATTTTCCAACGTAGTGTGTTTTTTATGAAGATTTGTGAGACATTCCTTAATGCGCTGCTCTGAGACCGTTGGGATAGAAACAGATTCCCGAATAACTATTAGTTTGGAACGGACTTCGTCAGCAATGTCTCCAAACGAAGGCTCCTTGTCTTTTTCTGAAAGACAGCTCTTTTGTCTTCGAACCTCCTGACAACATCGCAGAACGTCAGCCCTCGTTGGCACAACGTTCGGACCAAAATCTTTTGGAGGACCAAATATAGGGCACTGCACAAAGTCTCTCTTTGCGAATTTCGACATGCTGTGGCATACAAACCAAAGAGGGGAGTGCAGGCAGAACCAGAATCTCTACCACCAAAAGAACCAACGAAGAGACAACGAGAAGAAGAAACTATAACGGCAACATCAACTAGCACCTGCGAGTGAACGAACATTAGGCGTGAAACGACAGTACGAGCCATTGACAGGTTCTGATAAGTCTTGAAAACGCTCGACAGGAGGGAGGGAGAGGGGCAGGGAAGAAGGAGACCGGAGACCGGGGGATGGGGATCCAGCTTCAGTGTAGAGGTGGCACAGACACTCGTGTGCTCGTAGACAGACATGACCCAGGGACCGCGCAATTATTTAAGCGTTTTACTCGCAAATACGCAATTTTGAGCCATTTATCCCTCCATGGGGATTGGCATGGGGTGACTTTGGCGACTCGGTACGGACCTCTGAGTACCCTCTGATGACTTTTCATCATAAGGTCACCCATGGAAGGCATCGGTATCGATTTTAAGCCAATTTGTGCAAAACCTTAAATTTTAGTGTTTTTTAGTGAAATTTTGAAATTTCACTCTCAAAGAACAGACTGAAGATATTATCCGATTTCAAAATTTCAAAGTGCGCTGAGTTTCGGATTGGACTGGGCCACTTTTCCGCACCCAGGCGTTTCCTGGACGCACAATGTTGGTTTTTCGCCCCAGGCTAATCCAAAGACACAATGCGGCACTAAAATTCCTAATTGCAATTTCTGTCGCTCTTACGGCATTAACCTTAATATTACTCCTTCGAACGCTCCTAGGGAAATCGAGTCAATTGTCGAGAATGGGAAGTGCCGCATATACCTGAACTTTATATTCTCGACAATTGTGTTCTGTTGCATACGCGAGGCCTGACATGGTGCATCTTGACTTCGGGAAGGGAACCACGTTCGTTATCGAATTTTCAGCACCAACTGACAAAAACATCATAGCCAAGGAGAATGAAAAGAAAGAGAGGTATAGAGACCTTATAAGGGAGTTGCAACGATTGTACCCGGAATATTCTGTTAAACTGATCGTCCTTATCATCGGCGCTCCTGGCGAAATCCTGCGGTTGTCCTCATGACAAATTTGTGTGTATATAATTAAAAATTTGTAATAAGGCAACCGCAGGATTTCACCGGGAGACAGGTGGTTACAGTCTGTAAAAGAATCAATACGACGATCCAGCAAAAGCCTCGTGCACCCTAAGAACACGGAGCGACCCAAGGACAACCGCCTTCTACATTTTTTCCGCAAGTGTTCTAGCATATTGTTGACACGCAGGGATGCTTTTTAGGCTATTAGCAAGTGAAAGCTTGGCATCTCCAAGAGCGCCGATGATAAGAACGATCAGTTTAACAGAATATTCTGGGTACAATCGTTGCAACTCCCTTATAAGGTCTCGATACCTCTCTTTCTTTTCATTCTCCTTGGCTATGATGTTTTTGTCGTCTGGTGCCGAAAATTCGATAACGAACATGGTTCGCTTCTCGAAGTCAAGAAGAACCATGTCAGGCCTCGAGTGAGCAACAGAAACAATTGTCGAGAATATAAAGTTCCAGTATATGCGGCACTTCTCATTCTCGACAATTGACTCAATTTCCCTAGGAGCATTTAGAGGAACGATATTAAGGTGAATGCCGTAGGAGTGACAGATATGGTAATAAAGCACTCTTAGTGCCGCATTGTGCCTTTGACTGTAGGTCGTTCCCGCGTGTGTTGGACAACTAGATAGTATGTGAGCTAAATGCTCGGGGTGTGCATGGCACGCCCTGCAGCTTTCATCGGAAATGTCTTGGCTCAAAATGTGGCGACGGTATGTTAAGGTGGAAATGACATCGTCTTGGCATGCAAAAATGAAACCCTCTGTACCAGACTTCAATCCGGGCGATTTAAAGAAAGCAAACGTTAGCTCACAAGACATTGACTGATCCTTCACATTTCTGTGGAAGATACCGTGCCTCCTCTTATCGAGGAGCTGTTCACGAAATTTTTTCTCTTGTGCTTTCTTAATCCGGGCTTGCAGGAGGGAGTACTCGAGATAGATTAGATTTGATGCATTTTGCTCACCCCTAATACTGAAGTCAAGTCCGACTGTTTCAGCAGCCTCCTTTGCTGCTTTGTATAGAAATGCTCCTTTGCCCACTTCTTCGTGACTCCTGACCATTTTAAGAAGAGGGTCTCTTCCATTTGCAACTCTATTTGCTGTACCCAGAATAATTTTGTTGTGAAGACATTCACGACTCAATATTCCGCGACCCTCTTGACGGCGTGAGATGTTCAGTCGCGGAACGGAAGACTTAAGATGCATGCTTTTGTTCATGTGCATAACCTTTCTCTTCCCGATATCAAGAGATCTGAGCTCGTTCTTCGTCCATGGTACTACTCCAAATGAATAGAGTAGAACCGGGACATGCGGAATGTTGCTCTGTGGCACGCCCAGGTATATATAAGTCTCTCCAGTGCAAAGATGTCGTATGGCGCTTCTATCAACGAGCTCCAGATCTTCAGAGATGCCATTAAATTTTCCTCGCTTCAAATAAATCGTGGCGTATTTGTCTAACCCAAATTCCATTCTAATTTCCTTAGTATATCGTTCGACAATCCCCAGAGCTAGATGCAGTTGCTCTCTGTTTTTAGCATAGATCTTAAGAT
>NC_046659.1:38716825-38735528 GCF_010883055.1 Belonocnema kinseyi
TTTTTTAAATAGTTACATTTTCAAACAATGTTATGATTTTGCAACTAAAATTATGAACCTTTTACTAGAACAATTAAATTCTCAACCAAAGAGATTAATTTTTAACTAAAATGATTGCATATGAAAGTTCAATAGATCCATTTTTAATGTAAAAGATGAAATTTTATTAAAAGGGTTTAACTTTAAACTGGAATAGCTTAATTTTAAACCAAAAAGTGAATTTTGAAACAAGAAGATTAATTTTAAAATAAAAAGATTAATTTTCTACAAAAAAAACAGGGTGTCGAAACAATACATGAATTTTCAACTGAAGAGGACAATTTTGCCACCAAATAGTTGAATTTCGAATTGAGGAAGATCAATTTTCAGCCACAAATGGAATAGTAAAATTTTCATTTTAAAAACTTAATTTTCAATAGAACTGATGAATTTTCAACTAAAATTCTGACTCTTCAACTTGAATAGAATAACTTTATGGCAAAAGGTGAATTTTCAACTAAAAAACGAAAATTGTCAATTAAAAAATTAACTAGTTACATTTTCAGTTCATAAAATTAATATTCAACGAAAGAGCTAAATTTTAAACAACAATAGGGGAATATTCAATTGAAATAGTTACATTTTCAGTTAAAAAAAATTAATATCAACAAAAAAAACTCATTTGAAAAAAATAGTTACATTTTCAAACAAAGCGATGAATTTTCATCTCAATTTATGACTGTTCAAACTGTAATAGTTTAATTTTAAGCCAAAAAGATGAATTTTCTGCTGAATAGTGAATCTTTAATTAGAATATTCAAGTTTTCAATAAAAAAGATAAATTTTTAACCAAGAAGGATAATTTCTATCAAAAAAGAACTAATACAAAAGAAGGTAATTTGCAAACAAAAATTAAAGAGTTACATTTTCTGTTAATAAAATGTATGTTCAACCAAAGAACTGAAATTTTATTTGCAATGACTTAACTTCAACCATAAAAATTAACTTTACACAAAAAATGTCGACATATAACTAAGTAATTAAATTTTTATTCCAAAAACATTTTTTTCAACGAAAGACGCAGTAGGGGATATTCGGAACTGAAAAAGACGACTTTCTGAATTGGATTTTTTAAGTAAGATTCTTCCATCAAAGAGAGAAAATTGCGAACGAACGGTCAAATTATGAAGCAAAGAAATGAATTTTCCACTAAAAGTGATTAGTTTTTAACCAAAAATAGAATAGTAAAATTTCAGTAAAAAAAAAGAATTTAAAAAAAAGGTTTCAACAACATAGTTAAATACAGTTATGTACATCAACTTTTATAAATTCAAAATCATTGTTATTCAATTTTATATTTGAAGGCAAAAAGAAAATTAGGCACGCTCTCGAAAAATTCCCCTAACTTTAAGAAAAACCCCTAAAATTTTCACGTTTTTCTAGATGTATAAAAATTCCCTGACAATTACAGGTTTCTTAAGTTTTCCAGGTAAAGTAGATACTTTGTTCACTACACAAAATTGTGTATTTCTTTTAACCGTCTACAAAACCTGTTCTTAATGCGACCGTAACAAGTTGGGGATCCAGCAAAAATACAAGTTTTATAAAAATTGTGCCAGCGATTTTCGTTGGTTCAAAAGCCGTTTACTGCATAAATGGGCACAAGTATAGCAAACTTGAGCTAACTTTCATTTTTTTTAAAATAAATTTTGTGGTTCTAGCTTCCGGGATTTAATACATTCCTATTCAGTTAGCGCAATATTCAGAGTTATAACATTTTTAATGCAGAAAAATAAAATCCTTTTACCATTTTTAAATTCTCATCCTGATGAGAAGGTATTGGTTTTTATGTGAAAAATGCTTTCGTGGATTCCATCAAATGTCGACGTTTTGAGGCCCCCAGGGTCAGAAAAAATAGTTTTTACATCGGTGTCTGTGTGTCGTCGTTGTTCTGGATTCCCCTTTGGCATATTATATGCATATTATATGCATATTATATGAATTGTAATGATATAAAATATATTAAAATGATACAAGTTTCAGCGCAGCTAAGAATCAAATTTAACGCAAAATAGGAAACAAACGTTAAAGTTATCATGATACATACAACTTGTACTTTATTTTGCAAAACACAAAAGTGTTGAGCATAATGTAGAAAATTTGACATCTTAGGCAAAATCGAGTGCGAAGCACGAGATACGTGAAGATAATGTGTTCGCTAATGTCAAAAGAAAGAGAGTTCATAATCGCAAAATTGCAGTTGTTCCTGGTGCTAAATAGCCCTATAAAGAGCAGGTGATACACGTCACAGTTAAAATATGACAGCGATCTATTTGACGATTTATATCAAAAATTCATATTTAACAAAAGTGAAGAAATAAACTATAATGTACATAATTAGATACAGGCTATTAACATGAAAATAATATAAATATACATTCGAAAATATACATACTTATAAGTAAATACATTCATGAATACACTCATATATATTCTAATTTACGGACTTAAGTTTTACCAATGTATAATTTAGAGGGTAGGATTTGATGTGCTAAATAAGTAACCAAAAAGTAGTTTTCTAAAGTGATATTCAGAAGGTGAGTTTTTAATTATTATAGGTAATTTGTTCCAAAGACGAACACCACGAATAATAAAAGTCCTTTGCATTTTACACGTACGGTGTGGGTGAATTTTTAGTACTTTTTCCCTTTTACGGATTTCGGAATGTGTCGGTTGATCGTTGTCAATAAAATGGAAAAGGTTAATTACATAGTGCGGAGCTTCATTACTGAATAGGCTATAAAGCAAATTACCTATAAAGAATTGTCTTCTTTTTGCGACGTTAAGAAGTCCTGCTCTTACTCTATATTGAGTAATATGTTCACTTTTGGGAATGTTATAGATGAACCGAATGCAAGCATTAAGCTTGCACTGAAGTTTAGCGTTAAGCTTATCAGTAATATCATCGTAAACTACACAGCCGTAGTCAAAGAAAGCAAGGATGAGGCTTTTAACTAGGAGAATACCCGTTGAAGTAGGAAGTGATTCTTTATTCCTGTTAAGTTGTTGGAGGACTCTGACTGTTTTCCTCGTAATATTCGCTACTTGTTCATTCCAAGTAAGAGTGCGATTAAGAATATAACCCAAACCCTTCACTGATTCTACAAATGGGATGATACGTCCATCAATCAAGAGAGGGGGTAGGGTTGCAATTGTTTCAAGTGATG
Organism: Belonocnema kinseyi; assembly: GCF_010883055.1. Taxonomy (NCBI): domain Eukaryota; kingdom Metazoa; phylum Arthropoda; class Insecta; order Hymenoptera; family Cynipidae; genus Belonocnema; species Belonocnema kinseyi. The sequence goes on from NC_046659.1 coordinate 38,720,032, forward strand.
GAGAGGACGAAGGTCCTATGATTATAGACATTGCAATATCCGCCTGTATCCTTTGAAATAAGCTCCTAAGATTGACAATTGGCCCGGAGGGGTAAAGCTTAAAGTCGTCAGCATATTTGTGATAGCTGCAATGTTGAAGCTCGCTACCAAGTTCAGAGGTATAAATATTAAATAAAGTGAGTGCAAGCGTGGATCCCTGAGGGACAACACTCTTAACCTGTCCACAAACGGACCGTTCCCCATTGCCAATTTTTACTCTTTCAGACCGATTACTGAGGTACAATTCTAACCAACAATCATGTTTGAGAGGTGGAGCAATTTGAGCCTAGTCAATAGTAGATTATGGTTAACTGTATCAAACGCCTTAGAGAAGTCAAAAAGGACAACAACAGTTATTTCCCCTCTATCAATTGTCAATTTAAGATCAGAAGTTACTTTGAGTGAGCCTGTAAGTGTACTATATCTAGCACGGAATCCAGATTGCATTGAGTCCATTAAATTATTTGATTTGGTGTGTGAAGTAAGTTGCTGATGGATAATGCGTTTAAAAGGTTTAGATAAGGAACATGGGTTGGATATAGGATGGAAATCTGTAGGAGAAGTAGGGTTCGATATTTTAGGAAGAGGGCGAATAATCGCCTCTTTCCTGGCATCTGGAAATATTCCTACCTGCAGGGATGCTTTGTAGATGTGCAAGAGAATTGAGCCAATGACTGGTAAAGCAAGGCGAAACATTTTAATTGAAATATCATCAGAACCTTGAGCATTCGAATTTGCCTCGAAGAGTTTTTTAATTAGGGTTTCCTGTGATATGTCAGAAAAGAATAATTTAGTATCATCAAAAGTAGAAAAAACTCAGGACGGGGAAGGACAGCTATTTGCAAGGAATGTGGATTTTGTAGTAAAAGCTGTCAAAAGTTTAGCAGGTAAGAAATTGTTATCAGGAGACAAGTGATCAGAATGAATAAGTACAAGCCGTTTCAAAAGAAGCCAGACGTTCTAATTTTTATTCCTGTTTTTGATATAATTGTAATTATATTGGTTGTATAAATCACGGATTTTGGTTTGCACTTGGTTTCTCAATTTACGGAATTCAACTTGAATAATACTATTTTTTGTTCTTTTAGCCAATTTACGTTTTTTTCTCTTTCTTTTAAAAATTTGTTTATATAAGAAGTGATCCAAGGATTGAATTCAACAGATTGAATGCTAGACAGATGTATCCTACGTGAGCCATCGGCCCAACGTCAGAAAATTTTTCCAACAGCAATCCACAAGTATTTGATCTTTGTTTCTCTCCAAAGACTGAGAGCAATATCATAAATCTTCCTATTTAGTGGTGTTAATGCCTCACGAAGGTAAATAAAACGCTTGTATTTGTCAGTGCATCCCATATTCAAGGTGATGAAGTCTCTCTTAACCTTATGTCTTGCAATAAGTTCATCCCGTAGGTCTTGTCTATTGAATTTGGCTACAATGATCGGGGGATGGAGGAGTGAGTCATTGAAGGTGCTTTCATAATCCTGTACAGTTTTACAACGTCATCCTTATGAATATTTACGTCTAAAGCCCTAGCGACAGATTTCAAGGAGGTCGTGAGGTCTTCGGTCGGCTTTGACTTTCAAATCATTCGCTTCCTTCTTGACAAGTTCAATTACCTCATTTTGCATTTTGGAACTGGATTCCAATGAGTCAATACGCCTGATGCTATTAATTACTTCATTCTTAATTTCCGAAAAAGTGAAACTAGGTTGATCATTGAATTGTAACTGTCTGGCTTCAAATCCGCTGAATCTTGCCAGAATCTCACGTGACTGCGCAAGCGCTTCGCCTTGGCCGTCAGCGACCACTTCGCGGGAGAAATACAAGGGCCGCGCGCTAATATGCGAATGCACAAATGAGAGAAAAATATAAAGTCCAAGAGGGTAGCGCGAGTTAAATACAAAATCGATCGCAAAGCACGAGATAAATGCATCATCGAGTGCGAAGCGCGAGAATCAACAATGCGTGCCCTAGGCGCACCGAAACTCGCGATCCGTGCACGCAGCGCGCGACGAGAATGTGCCTGAGCAGCTGGCAGATTTTTTTAATCTGATTTATTAAAATTCTGTATTCGAAAAACATTTTTCTGCGCAAAGTCCTGTTTTCAAGATTCGGCCAAGCTTCGTTTTATTCGACATTTTCGAATAGATAATGATTCCAAAGATATATTCTTTGACTGCCAAAGTAAAAAATTCCATAATGGATATTCCGATTTATGTCAAATTGATGGAAAACTTTTCAGTATATTTTACTCAAAATCAGTTACTGCAGTAACTTCAATGTATTGGAGCAATATTTTGCACAAGAGTATAAATATACAGCCACATTCGTAGCTAAATGTCAAAACTCATTAACAAACATCATTATTTTTTTAAATTTCTTGACCAATTTTTTTACGAAAGTTACTTTAAAATATTATCTTAACACACCCGTGCGGAAAAAATCCGCTGTGACGTCTTAGGATGATGGCCCCTGGCGGGGGTCCCCATGGATGTTCCACGCGTGAAAATTCCACGAGGGCCCCCGTCGAGGGCCCAGCTCGGTTGCCTTCACGGATAAACGATTCCAATTTCAAAGTCCAAAGGACGTATATTTTTTTGATACCAGATATTTTAAGGTTTCATCAGTTTAGACTTACAATTAATGATTTTCTGTCAAAAATTGAATGACACTTTTCTGAAATTCGAACTCTCACAATATGGATGTTCCATAGGGGTCCCCGGCGAGGGCCCAGCTCGATTGCCCTTACGCATCAACGATTCAAATTTCAAAGTCCAAAGGGTTAATATTTTATATCCCAAAAAATAGACATAAAAAATACGCTTTATAATATGGTTCACGCATTCTAAGATTTCAAAAAACTATAAATACATCTCTCCCGAAAACAACTTTTTCCTGCTTTTTTTAAGAAAAAAATTCTAAGTTTCATCTTTTATGAAAAATTTTAAATGTTAATAAAAAATTACATTTCCTGTCACTGTAACAAGTTTTTAAGTAGTGTAAAACATAAAAAAACCAAATATTACGCGAAGAAAAATGGTAATCGATTTAAATGATTTATTCAGTAATTATTTTACTGATATTCCTGTTAACAGTTCGTGTATTTTACATTTATAAAACGTCGTATAATCATAAATAATTAGAAAAAGAGAGCTTAAAATTTGGTACTTTTGCTTTTCTGAACTTTAGCTTATGAGAATGGCTTTTTTATTGAGTTTTAACATACCGGTTTAGCGCAGTGGTTAGCACTCCCGACTGCTAGGCGATAGGTTTAGGAATAGATTATGTAGGTTCGATACCCCTTAGCGTTAGAAATTCTATTTGTAATATAATGTTTAAAAATGTGATAAATGTATTCACTCTAACCAGGAATATTAATATCTGCAGACAGAATAGTCGCAATCATTTAATATTTATTTCTTAAATAACTTTGTGGTCATATGGTTAGAGTATAGCAGTACGGTACTAGTTAGCACTGACGCAGTACTGCCGCTCATGGTGAATTTCCTGTTGGAACAGTATTGTGCTAGTAGCGATATCCAGTGCTAGCCCAACACTGACAGCCTAGTACAAAATAGTGTTATCATCCCAGAGATATGGCAGTACAGGTGCCAGCACTGGCAAAAAAAACCAAGAGGGCTTTCATGGTGGCAAACATGAGGGATCCATGAGGGAAGCCCATGTTGGGCCCCTGTGGATTAGTATGTCGTTTCCATCAGGAACTACGTCTGGATTGCCCTCATGGAATCCACAAGGCATGAGGCCAATCTATGCGGACCCTGACGGGGGCCCTCTCCATTTTTCCACGTGGGCATATTATAATCAATAAATATATAAAAGAGGCAAATTTTGGAAGTCCCTAACAACAGCTCCGATTTTGATCATGTTTATTTATTTTTATTTTCTAAATATTATTTGAAATCAGAAACCTTTTTGCAGGGGCAAACAGTTATTTATATTAATTAAGGAATATTTATTTCATTCATTACAAAAATTATGTTTTGTGCCAATTTTTTGCTGAAAATCTCTTTATATAGTAATTTCAGAGTAAAAAAAAGTTGTTAAAATAAATTGTATATCGATAATTTTATATTTACATCGTAAAAATTTGCTGTGTGGGTCAAGAAATATGTACGTGTTTGACACACTATTGCGTTATAGTTTGTTAAAAATTGATCTTTTAAGTTATAAAATTAATCATTTTGGTCAAAAATTAAACTATTGGGTTAAAACTTAAAGTACTTTGTTAGAAATTTATTGATTGGTTCATTGCTTTAGTTGAAAATTGATATCTTTGTTTGACAATTTTTATTTTTTTTTTAAAGTCCTTGACTTTTGTTTGATTATTTTTTTAAAAATAAAAATGAAATTATTTCAGGTGAAGATTCATCACTTTAGTTAAAAATTTATCTATTTGATTAAAACTTTAACTATTTTTTTAAACATTCGGTTTTTTTATAAAAAATTAAGTTTTTGACCGAAAATTATAGTATTTCATTTTCTGGTAAAATTTATTTTTCTCAAAAGAAAATGCACCTATTTGTTGAAAAATCAGGTTTTCGGTTCAAAATTAAATTATTTGGTACAAAATTATTCTGTTTTGAGAATAAGAAAGTTTTGTAAAAATTTATTTTTATTTTTTTTTAATTTCAAAAAATTATTATTCACATTTATATTTTCCATGTGTTTTTGGATGGCCCATTCTGAATACTTTTGAATCCCCTGTAATATTTTTTCGCAAGGGTTATAGTTATTACTAAAGCTCTGAAATAACCAATTATAAATAATTTTTATCTCTTCAAGATATTATCATGAAAAGAGATCATGGGAAAGTCATTTTGGAAATTGATAGTTTTAGAGTTGTTTGTGGATATTTAGGGAAAAGAAGGTAATAAGTTGTTAGAGACACTAAAGATAGATAAAATGTACACGTGGCGGGGTAATGAAAAAGGTCATGTATTCGTTTAACTCGCATAATAAACAAGCGTGGTATTGTTATTATCCATTGCGATTAATCGTCTACGATTAATCGTATCTCTGATATGCAGAATATTAATGAATATTAAATTTTCTACTTTTTTGTGTGAGTAAAGCACTAAATTATTTACATTTAATAAAGTACTTTTAAAAACCCGATAAATAAGTCTTCATAAAATTTTATTTATTTAAATTTCATTATATTTTTAGTAATGTCTTATATAGAATAGTAAATTTCTCACCAAAATTTTTTTGGATATTAAATAAATAAAAACATTTCTAATTGTGTTATGTATGTTAATTTTATGTTACTGCACTATTATATAAAAAAAAATGATAAGTAATTATTCGAAAAAATTTACTGTATTTTGATTTAATTGTTAGCTATTTATGACTGCAATATTTCATACTTAAATATCATTACAATTAAAAAAAAATAGAAATACTTATTTGCACCCTCCAAAAGGTTTCTGATTTTAAATAATATAATTTTCTTTTTTTAATTATTAAAATCGGAGCTGTTCTTGAGGAATTTTAACTAAAATGCTTCGTTGATGCTACTAACATGCAAAGCAGAATATAAAGGATTTTTATGACGTCAAATTCACAAGTGTTGTTTTCAACGTCATCTTTAGTAACTTTTAATAGGGTCCAACAAAGAAAATTGCATTTACTTCCGTGTTGAAAAAAACTTTGAAACTACATTTGGAAAATTTGAAAATAATAAAATAATTCTTCCTTTTAAAAATAACATGTTTGATATATTGCCGAATCTAGATGCTTTACTACTGGGACTTCGGTTTTCTTTTAATTAACGTAAACCTTAACCAAAGCATCCTAATTTAAAAAAAAATAATACTCATTTTAATCATAAGGTAACATTTTTTTTACCAAGAAAGCTTTTTCAGTCAACAAAGAAAAAAATTGAGACAAATCGTTGAATTGAAGGATCGATCCAAAAATTTATAAAATTTTTAAAATATATAATTTTAAACAATTTTAAGCTAAAAATATTCATTTATACATCTACATTTTATAATAAACTCTTTTAAATATTCTCCTAATCTAATCTAATTTACTTATTCTTTGCTTATTATAATCTAATCTAATGCAAATGTTGTTATCTTGAAACTCGATCTATTCCCACGAATTTTTAAAAATCGTACATAATTAAAAAAATGGCTTAAAAATCCTCCAGACTGTATTTTGAAAGTTTTGTAAATTTGTAAAATACTTTTAAATTACATTATTCAAATTTTTTAGTCTTCCTAGCAATTTGGACAACAATTTTGTATGCCTTTCAAGCCTTTCGAAATGTTCAGAAAGCTTTTAAATTTTGTGTTCAACATCTTCAAATATCGACATTTTGTTTCAAAATTTTTTAATTGTTTTCAATTCTTAAATTGTTCTCAACTCTTTTTAATACTTCTAAATATATCTTAAACTAACCTGATTAGTTTAATTTCTTTGTTTGAAAATTGAACTATCTGGTTAGAAATTCCCTAATTTTAAATATTTTTGTGAAAATTCATGTATTTTGTTAAAAAATAATCTTCTTGGTAAAGAAGTAAACTGTGTACTTGGATACAAATTTATTAATTTTAGCTTTGTTTAAAAATACATTTTTATAGTCGAATACTCATGATTCTGCTTTTGATCTGTGAGAATAGTATTTTTAATTAACTTTGACAAACAAATTGAAAAAAACCTTCAGATATGTTAGGGAGAAATCTGCCTGTGTACTTGAAATTTTTGGCCGACTAATACACTAGGACTCTTGCAGTATTTTTAATCCAAGGTACAATTTTAAAAATAGTTGACTTCTGGGTCGTATGTAGTGTGGTTTCGTGTACACTGGAAAACAAGGGTACCCTGGCAGGCACGGAGGAAAAGACATGCGCCCGCCTTTATGCACTGGTCCCAAGTATTGCCGGCAAAGTTATCATTACCCCGTCCAAGATATAAACCTCTTCAATATTTCTATTGCATAAAACGAGTATTTTCTAAAGAGATTAGAAATTCCCAATAAACTACTTAAACGTAATAAAAAATTTTCACATTATTAAAATTTTTGTTATACTTGAAATTTTTATACTTGAAATTTCGGCTTATGACGATCTGGGGGTACCGCAGCCTGCTTGATCCCTCGGCGACCTTTTTCTATTGTACAGCGCTGGCCTGGATCTCGAAGCGCTATGGCTCTCAACCGGCGCCTTCTGCATTATGTTACAGGAGTACATTTAAATGGAATAGTGTATGAACTCTGTTGTGCCCTATCATGGAGGTCGAGTTGAAGGCGCATTGCCGTGTTAAGATGTTTGGGCAACTGTAGTGCACAGTAACGTACGTCACTTAAAGAAAAAAGTAACGTACATTATTTAAAGAACTTTTAATACTATTTATACTAAATTAAATATGTATTGAGTCTAATTGTTAACGAAGCATGCGGGTTGCTGTTTTTATGATTTACAGAAGTTTTTGATCATTTGCATACTTTTTTATAGTTTGCAGTTTTTTTCATAATTTGTCTTTTTTTTTGAAAATTACAACTTTTTTTAGTAAAAATCTATTTTAAAACCAAACATTTAAATAAATTTGTTGTCGAAACTGTCTAGTATTAAGGAATTTTACGCAAGAATACCATTAGTGAGAATAAGAATTGCTACGCTATAGGATTCCAAAAATACAACCAGAATTGTTATTAACAAAATTTCGATAGAAAATTTTTTCCACCGAAATTGTCGAGAATTTTTTTTTCATTCCTACGCTATAGGCTTCCACAACAACAACCAGAATTTTTATTAATAAAACTTCTATTGAAGATTTTTTCCACCAAAATTGTCAGGAATTTGTTTTTCATTGCTGCGCTATAGGCTTCAATACAAACAACCAGAATTGCTGTAAGCTAAATTACGCTGGAAAATGTTTTCAACGAAATTTCCATAAAAATTTTTTGCAACAAAAATCGTTGATACAATTTTTTCATTGCTTCACAATAGGCTTCAACAAACACAACTAGAATTGCTGTTAACGAAATTTCGATAGAAAATTGTTCAATCAAAATTTTCGAATTTGTTTGTATAGCTAAGCAATAGGCTTCGATATAAACAACCAGAATGGTTGTAAACAAAATCTCGATAGAATATTTTTTCTACCAAAAATTTCGTGAAAATTTTTTTTCATTGCTAGGCTATAGGCTTCAATAAAAACAATCAGAATTGTTGTAAATAAAATTTCAATAGAAATTTTTTTAACCACAATTTTCTAGAAAACGTTTTTTTTTTCATTGCTACGCAATAGGATTGAATAAAAACAACCAGAATGATTGTAAACAAAATTTCAATAAAAAATTTCTGAAACCAAATTTTTTTTTCATTGCTTATAATAATAATAAAGATATTCAAGCCTATAGTGTAACAATAAACAAAATTTTTTTTTTAAATTTTGGTTGAAGAAATTTTTTATCAAAATTTTGTTTACAACAATTCTGGTTGTGTTTATTGAAGTCTATTGCGTAGCAATGAAAAAAAACATTTTCTGGAAAATTTTAGATGAAAAAATTTTCTATAAAATTTTACTAATAACAATTCTGTTTACTTTTGTTGAAGCCTATTGCGTAGAAATAAAAAATTCTTTTTCGTTGTAAACAACCTGAGTTATTGTAAACAAAGTCTCGATAAAATATATTTTCTAACCAAATTTTCGAAAAATTTCTTTTGCTTTGCTACGATATAGGATTCAATAAAAACAACCAGAATTGCTGCAAGCAAAATTACGCTGGAAATTTTTTTCAACCAAAATTTAAAGAAAATTTTTTTATTGCTACGCTATATACTTCAATAAACACAATCAGAATTGTTGTAAATAAGATTTCAATAAAAAATTCCTTTAACCAAAATTTTTGAATTTTTTTGTATTTCTACGTAATAGGCTTCAATTGAAACAACCAGAATTGTTGTAAACAAAATTTCGATAAAAGTTTCTTTAATGTATATTTTTGAGATTTTTTTTTATTGCGACGCTATTGTCTTCAATATCTTTATTATTTATGGGTTTTCATTAAACTTTTACGGGGGTAAACCCGGTTATACATCATAGTCACGGACTAAGTCAAGTGACTGATGAGATCAGAATTTTATAAGTTAATCCGAATAATTTAATACGATGGTTGAAACCTCCTGCGATGATATCGGAATACAGTTACGAGCGACCACGAGCGTTGGAGGTGACAACAGTCATCTCTGGATGCTTTCTTAGAGCTACCATCTTCCACTCCACGGGTTTTTAGTCGCTCGCTTTCTTATGATCAAGAAAGTTTCTTACGATGCGACAGGTGTTTAATAAAACCGCCTGCTGAGCTGCTGCCAATATCCTACTGAATCCTGAATTTTCAAGATGTTCAGTGCACCTTGCGTGCACATTGCCTGTAGCCGAAATCACAATGGAATGAATAGATGCATGATTCACATTCCTCCATATGGTCTTTACTTCATGCCTTAACTCGCTATACTTGTGGATCTTGGTTGTATAGGTTGACTGCACATTCCGGTTAAGCGGACAAGCAATGTCGATGATGTAGACTCTTCCACCTTTTTTTCTCGCATCACGATGTCAGGTCGATTGGCCCGGATGTAATGATCCGTTTGGATAGTAACATCCCAACATAAGATGTAATATTCGCTTTCTAAAACGGGCATTGGAATGTATCTATAGAAGGGCATCGATTCTTTTAAGAGTCCTAGGTTTAAGGCAAGTTGTTGATATATAATGCCCGCTACATGATTATTTCTGTGCGTATATTCTCTCTGAGCCATTACGTGACAACCATAAAAAAATGTGCTCGATGGATTCGTTGGCATCTCCACATAATCGGCACCGGTCAACCACGTCTTGATGTAACACGTGTTTGCGATAATTCCTGGTGCTGACAACCTTGTACTGTATTGCAATGACGAATCCTTCCGTCTTTCGATACAGAACACCCTTTCTAAGCCAAATATTAGATGCCTCACTATCCACTTCATTTTGATCTAACGTGTTGGGGTGCTCGCCATGGATGGCTTTCTGCCTCCATTGTATTTCTAATTCCTCAATGGTTTCTGCCCTGATACTCATGGCCCCATCTGAGGACAAATTTAAGGGTGCGTATTCAAGATCCGCCTGACAGATGGTACTGTAAAGCGCAACATTTCGTTTGTTGTAAAAATAGTCTCGCAACAGTATAACTTGTGACTCACATCATTTTTTGACGTCTACAACGCCCCTACCCCCTAAATGTCGTGGTAGAACTACTCTTTCAATCGCTGAATTTCTGTGGTGCATTCGGTGCTTCGTAATTTCTATGCGAACAATTCTGTTTAACTTTTCAAGGTCGGTGTTAGACCATTTTATGAGCCCGAAGGAGTACGTGAGGACAGGGATGGCATATGTGTTGATCGCCCTGATTTTGTTTGCTGAGTTGAGAAACCTCTTCACAATTAATCTGAGTCTCGTAGTGAAGGCAGTCGTTAGGTTTGTCTTAACTATCGCATGTTAAATACACTTAGATTCAAGAATACCCAGATATTTATATGATTCGCCTACAGCCATTGCCTCGATGTCATTTTCCAACTCGTTTTCTAACTCTGCGGTCCCTAATTCCCCTCTGATTAAATGCACTGTTATACATTTATCTACTCCAAACTCCATATGGATATAATTGGAAAACTGCTTTGCGACATCGATCACTTGCTACAGTTTCTGGCCTGAACTGGCGTACAGCTACAGGTCATCCATGTAAAGAAGATGGTTCACTTGATGACCATCCTCATTATAATGAATTCTCAACCCACGAGACATGCTGTTTAGAGTTTTGCTCAATGGATTCATGGCTAAACAGAACGATAGTGCGCTGAAGGAGTCTCCTTGAAATATACCCGTCGTTAAGCGTATTTATCTTGTTATCCTTGGTTGTCTATGATCAAAATACTTGGTTCTTGTCCTCCAGAGCCTCATCGCATGGCTCAGAAAGTGAATAATGCGTGGGCTGGTTTTGTAAAGTTTTAAGACTTCAAGAAAATAACCATGTGGCACGGAAGGAAACGCTTGCTTGTAGTCAATGTATGCCATGTGTAAGTTCCTTTGATGCTTACGAGCTTGAATCATGGCAACAGCGTCGATAGTGACTAGATCTTTACAGCCTCGTGACTTTTTACAACATTCTTTTTCTTCTTCTGTAAGAGTGGCATTCTCGTCGCAATGAGAATATACCTTATCTGCAATGATAGCTGTAAGATATTTATAAATTGTTGGAAGACAGGCTATCGGTCGAAATTCAGATGGATTTTGAGTGTCTGGTTTTTTGGTATCATAAACGTAGTACCTTGGAGCATAATACCTGGAATCAGATCTGGGTGTTCAATGATCTTCTCAAAACACCTTGCTAACGCAAGATGCACACTCGTCCGGTACTTGTACCAGAAGTTTTGCACCATGCGCGGACCTGGAGCTTGCCAATAACTTGCCCTTTTCAAGACCGCTGAAAGATCCAAAACTGTGATGTTTGTCAGATTCATTTCAGGGCTATTGCTTGCTCTTGCTTCCTCCAGTTTAAACCACGCAGTGTACAAATTGCATCTGTTCATTTTTTCCCAAACACCCGACCAGTAGTTAGTTATATCTTCCAATTACGGGACTTCGGTACCTTGGTGGTTATTTGGCTTTACTCTCAGTTCACGATAGAACCTACTTTCATCTGTCTGAAAGTTTTGATTTTGTTGCCTCCGTGCATTACTTTTCTTGTACCGACGGAATCTGGCAGTAAGAACATCAAGTCTCTGTCGTTCAGGGTGTAAAATTTCATCCAATATTGCTGGTGTTAATGTCTCGATATGCCGAGGGTGGATGATTTTAGTAACATGGTTCATCAGATTTCTGGTTCTATTTCCTTTTTTATACTGAGTTAATCGACCCAATTTGTACCTTACTTTGCTGATATTCATATCCAACCTAATCTTCCATGGTGGATCTCGATCCCTTGCTGGGACAAAAACTACATTTGCAGGTCTAGTTTTCCAGCCCAACGTTCTAACGGTTGCTGAACCTCTACTTCTGCCTCTGATTGTATAAGGCCACCCACCTGTGGAGGATGTGGTGGTGTTGGATCATCAATGGGTTGAGGAAGAACATTAACTGCTCCTGCTTGACCGTTTGACTCGGCTTTCTCTAACTGATGTTCATTGCCGTCGTTTTTCCACGCCAAATCAACCTGTTGTTTAATCACCATTGATCGGTCTTCTGTAACATATACATTAGTCCTGATGTCTTTCACCTTAGCGATAAGATCTCTTAGTGCGAATTTTTGTATATTAGAATACATTGTAGCAAATTTTGTTCTTAAATTGTATCCTTTTTCCATGTTTGTTTCAAACTTCGCACTTTCGTAATAGAGACGCACCAATTCCTCTTTCATTGCGGTATCCTAATGGATGCTCTCCCACGGTATTTTTGTCGAGGTGGTTGGCTGCGAAAAGCTAGCGCTAACCAAAACATCCTCAGCAGGCACAGTTGATGTTCCACTCCTTACCCTTTGTCGTAGATGTTCTAGCTGGCCAGCTGTTTGATTAGTGAGATCTGCCTGACCATATCGGAGCTCACCATCGCCACCGTCCCGCATGCTGTGGCCCCCAGATGTGGCTCCAGGGGTGCCCCGACGATCCTTGGGAAGCGACAAGCGTTTCAAAATCTTTAATATATTCACCATTTTTCATTGATGGGTTTGACTGTTCTACTTAGTCCCTCTCCTCTTCGTTATTAGCCTATTTGGCATGGGAAACACTATTATTAGCAATGCTACCTCCAACATTACGGTCAAGGTTATGAGAGGAGAGCTCAAGCCCTACTGCGAAATCAACGCGGAACACCTTCCGTAGGGTCTATTCAAGTCAAGTTACAAAAACATTTCTGTGTTGAAATGTTGTCACAGGCTTATACTGCTCAATATGTCGAAGGCATTTTTTTTGGTTAAAGTTGCATTTTTATTTGATCATTTTGCACGGGGCTGTCCCGGTATATATCATCAGTCACGGACGCATTTTTGTAATGCAGTCAAGTGATCTGATGAGAGCAGTCTGCCCAGACATATTGGACAAAGCCTGGTTTTTACCCCTTCATTGACGGGCTGGGTTGCAGTCAAGTACACGATGGGGGGACCTACAGCTTAAGGTGGGTTTCGAACCACCAGAACCTCAGTAAAGGTACATTGAAAAATTTCTAGAGGTACCGGCTCAGGGATCGAACCCCGGACCTCTGAGGTGAAGTCCGAGTGTCTAACCAACTGAGCCACTGAGGCTCTTTTATTTATTTATTATTATTATTATTATTATTATTCAACAACAGCATAACGTACAAGTTTAATATATTGATATATAAATACATCTGGAATAATCTGCTGCGATATTTGCTTACCCAGTGGGCACACACGGCTTAAAGTCATCCTAAAGACGTCTTTTCGTGGACGTCTTTGGGTTTTTACTTAAAGGTCTTTATCTTAAATATGTTATAAGCCCGTAGCTGTTCTAAAAGTGAAAAAACTGTTTTATCATAAATTTGTAAATTACACGGAAATATCATACAGTCATCATAAAGATACCATGAAGACATCCTATGTGATTTCCGTTCAAAGTTTAAATTCAATGCCCATAGGAGTTCCGCTATAATATACAGGGTACATTACGATTTGAATTAGGAAATTCTGATAAATTAAAAGAATCAAATTTCAATAATGAAGTACTTTTGAGGACTGCCCTACCGATAAAAATCTCAGAGTATATGCTAAAGATGCTCAAGGCTATGAGAAGCGCTGAGAAATTCTCCGCAGGCACTCAGATATATTTAAAGGTCCAGGTAGCTCGTTTAAATGTTTTATAGGCTTTAAAATATGCTTTCCCAAATTAAAATAAAAATACGATCAAAAATAACAAGCAGATAGGCTGAAATTGAAATAAGAATTCGATCATAAATAACAAGCAGAGAGGCTATATCAATAGAGTAGCCGACACTCAAGAGTCCTTTGTTAAGCCTTCGGATTAAAGTTTAGAAATAGATTTTTTTTAATTTCATAGTTAACAGCCTGAACACAATAATTCGGAATCTACGGGTTTCAATGATTTTAGAAATCTAACCTTTGTTTCTAAATGTTTAAAATTGAAATTGATGCAACGTTTCGCGTAAATGGAATCAGATACGCCAAAAAAGACAACATTTTTGAATTCAGCTAGAAAATTGTATATAATTATATAAGTAATAATTCTAAATAAGTATAATGAGAAAATTCATCAATTAAAAACAAAGTGTTGATAATTTGAAGAAAAATTTAAAAAAGGAGAGTCGGATTACCTTACTGAAAATTCCTATATAGGTTCCTATATAGGATCCTATATAGGAACCTACATAGGATCCTATATAGGATTCTAGATAGGATGCTATATGTTTTACCTATAGGTGCCACCCATAGGAAAGGACATAGGATCCTATATAGGTGCCTGTATAGGACACTCCCTAATAAGGTACCTAAGAGTGCCTAACTGATGGTACCTAACTAATGATACCTCATGGTACCTAATGGTACATATGTCTCTAGATGCTCCTGGAGGACCAAAAAAACTTTTGCGCAGCCGTAATTGCCATAAAATAGTACTGCGCATCTGGATATAGTCCCATGCAGAAACATATACAGGATATATAGGATCATTTATAGGATCCTATGTCATTTCCTATAGGTCGCACCTATAGGTAAACACATAGGTTCCTATGTAGGATCCTATATAGGATCCGATGTAGGTTCCTATATAGGAACCTGTATAGGAATTTTCAGTAGGGTAGCGACGGCCAACTACTGTTAATAACTCTGCCCACCCGGTACGTGACGAATACAAAAGCAAGATTATATTACTCTTGAAAGGACCACTAAAAGGACCCTCACCTCTCAGACTATCGCAGAGACTCAATCATTCAAATCGAACCTTAAAATAGTCTTAAACCTGCCAGGTATTTTCCACTGAGAATACTCTGAGATTTCTATCCGTAGTGTGCGCGCGCAAGCTGGCGAATTTCAGTTTGCGCATCCCATCCTAGTCACACAACGACTTTTCGTCAGTATTGTTCGTTGCTGCTAGGCCACATAGTCGCCATTACTGTTTTTGTCATATGTCCACGTTTTGAGACCCCCTGAATCCGAAAAACAGGTTTTTAAGAATGTGTCTGTCTGCCCGTCCGTGGATGGTTTTTTTTGTTAGCACGATAACTTTTCAAAAAATTGACTGATTGGATTTCCTTTGATAAATTCTTTTACTATCTCAAAATGAAGGTCAAGTTCGTTAGACAGCCATTTTCGGTACAAATTCAATAAGTAAGCGTATTTTGAAAAGTTTTGAGACCACTTTCTTCAAAACTCAATAATTTTCTGTACGCTTATTCATATATCCTGATGTATGATATAT
>NC_046659.1:38735628-38745106 GCF_010883055.1 Belonocnema kinseyi
TGTACAGACACCTTCATAAAGTACCTTCATAAAAATAGCTTTTTCTTACTCAGGGAGTCTCAAAACTTGGAGATGTGATGACAACCGACCATGTCAGATTTTACACAAAACCAATACAAGAATCTTGTTACCCCCATTTAGAGTTCGTTAAGGCACACCGTGATTCTTTATAACATTCTGAGGACTTCCGTAGGTTGTCCTCGGGACATCCTTGATAGTAGGGAAAAAAGCACTTTTTTGGGACAAAAATCAGCCGACTCCTCAATTTCCAACGGATCAGAGCTTATTTGAAATACTCATGAAGAATCGTATTTTAACGCAAAGGTGCACGTTTTTTTATTTTTTTATCTAATATTTTGTTATTTAACTTAAAATTTGTAATTGGTTATATTTTCGATATTTACTTAGCCTCATTCATCGATATTTCTTCACAAAGGTGTTGAATTAGTAAAGTTACTTTTTTAAAATAAAAATGTAACTTGTAGATAAATATCCTCTTGTTTGTTAATTGTTATAAACAAATTAATGGATATAACTGATAACTACTACATTTTCGGATTTCGAATGTATTACTCACATAAATTTTGTCATAAAAACATAAATAATCAATTTTTAATTGCGAACAAGCACCAAATAACAATTATAAATAATATTTTAAACAATTTTTATAAACAAGTTCACTTATTTGGCATATCTATGCTTCGAAATTTTTTTTTGTGTAATCATTTATTTTTATCTAAAAAACAAGAATATTACACATTAGAGTTCCATGAAACAAAATTTGTCATTGTTATAAACAATTTTTATAAACAAATTCACTTATTTGGCAAATAATACATTGGCAAATCATACATACAATCACAATTTGGCAATTTATAAACAAATCATACAATCAAATTCATTTATTTTAGTGTCACTGCAATTGGCTATATTGATATAAAAAAGTATTCCATGGCAATATTCCAGCTGCTCTACCAAACTTCAAAATTGCAGCCATGAAAGAGGTTTTTTTGTTTGGCATTTATTAATATATTTTTTGGTTCTTTTGGAAATTTAAAATACGAGGGTGAATCAAATATTAACCGGAATTCTTTTTTAATATTTATTTATTTATAAAACAATACAAAAATACTATTGATTATTTTTCTACATAGTCTCCTTCACGCTCTACACATTTTTTCCAGCGGTTTGGAAGATTGTTAATTCCTTGCTCGTAGAAACTTTGAGGTCGAGTCATCAACCAATTGCGCACGAATTCCTCAACATCTTGATCGTTGTCAAATCGCAATCCTCCAAGTGCATCTTTCATGGGCGCAAACAAATGATAGTCACAGGGTGACAAATCTGGGCTGTATGGAGTATGCTCAAGGGTTTCCCAATGCATATCCTCTAGTTTTTGTTTCGTTTCACCCGCCGTATGTGGCCTGGCATTGTCATGAAGAAAGATGACGTTTCTGATGGGGTTACCGCGTCTTTTGCTTCTGTAAGCGGCTTTTGCTGCCTCCAACAGCTGGCAGTAGTAGGCAGCGTTAACCGTACGTCGATCATGTAGGAAATCAATGAGCAACACTCCTCTGTAGTCGAAAAAGACGGTCGCGAGGACCTTACCGGCTGAGAGACGGGTTTTGGCTTTCACGGGACCGGCTTCGTCTTTCTTTCGCCATTCTTTACTCGCCATCTTGGACTCGGGAGTGTAATGATGCACCCATGTTTCATCACGTGTGACGATATGCTTCAAAAAAGTCTCTCCCTCCCGCTGAAATCGATTCAGATGTCTCTTACTGATTCGCAGTCGGATGTTTTTTTGATCTTCGTTCAATAACTTCGGGACCCATCGGGCACAGATTTTTTTGAAACCAAGATGATTTTTAATGATTTTTTGAGCGCTTCCATAGCTAATGCCCACCTGTAAAGCGATTTCATGAATAGTGAACCGCCTGTCACTTTCAATAAGGTCACGAACTGCACCAATGTTATCGCCAGAGACACTTGATCTTGGACGTCTATTATGACTCACATTTTCCACACTTTCTCGTCCACTCTTAAACTTTTTGGCCCAATCAAAAACTTGAGTTTTAGGCAGAGTATCATCCCCATACTGATCCTTCAATTGAGTCAAAATTTTGGACGGTTTAACGCCTTCTTTAGTTAAAAACTTTATTATAACCCGTTGTGCAACGGACACTGGAACCTGTTGCTCACTCATAGCTGTACTGACGAATTGACTGAGTCAAACAGCTCACCAAGCGTTTCACCCACTCCTAATACATTACATTACAAGAACCTACACTGTGAGAGTGCTTGCGATTGGCTAAGAAATGTATTTGTAAAATTCCGGTTTATATTTGATCCACCCTCGTATGTTTTACTTCTTTAATTTGACCTTTGTATAATAATCTATGCCTATAAGCCTATGAAATTGGAAGATTCGCTTGTATATATTATTCTACGAGAAGAGTTTTGGAATCTTCTGTCATTTGTTTCTGTGGAACGTGGAACAGACTGTACTTTGTTTTCTCTTGAATTGTTCTATCATTTGTTTCCATTTCGGTAATACTAAGAAGTTCTACTTAAAGGAAATCTTATCCTATCTCGGTCACATATCTTTAATGTTGGTTTACCCACAACATAGAGTATAAAGTGACAAATTTGTTATTATATGAGATGATGTAGAATGATGATGAAGTACAGGGAAGAAAAAGCTACTTAGACATGATCATAGACAGCATAAAATCCTTAAGCTCTGATGTCTCTGATGTCCAGATAATGGAAATAAAACGTAAATTGATCGACAACTTTTTGTCGCAGTATAATAGAAAATGGTCAAATGTTCGTAGGATAAAAACCGCATTTATGAGGCAAAATACTGAATTTTTGCAAATTGAATTTACAGCATTATTCAATCACACTCAAGAAAATATGCCACAACCTGAAGATGGTTCTGTTGATTCTTTAGTTAATTCATCAAGTCTACTTATTGTTTCTAAAAAAGGTCGTCCACGTTTAAGTATCGAAGAAGGATCCGAAGAGAAGAAACGCAGACGTGTGAATAAAATTGCTCTGAATCACAGTGGAGAAGAGTTATCTAGAGCACTAAAATTGGTTAATCATCCACATTCTTGCGATTCTTGAACGGATGATATAATAATTGAGAATGAAGTCAGTAATGAAGACAGATTAATGGCTATGTGCATGGATCTAGGTACCACGAAGAGGAAGTATAAGAAGGTGAGGCTCCATAATTTGTATTTGCATGGTAGTAAGCTGCACGCTCCTTACCCTATAATTCAAATGGCCAAAAATGATTGTTATCCGGAACATATCGAAGTAGCATAAACAGGAGCAAGCGACAATTTCATTTCTCTATTGTCAAATACGACTAAAAGGATACTCATGGATTTCGGCGAGGAAAAACTTGAAAAATTACAAGCTCGAAAGTTGATACTGATTGGGAAATGGGGGATGGATAGAGCTTCTGAATAACAAATGACTAGACAAAAATGATTCAGTAAGGTGAATGTTCCTACGCGTCCTAATTCAGGGCATAATAATAATACTGAAAATGAGTTGAATCATGATGATGACGATGGCGATGATGGTGATGATGATGATGATGATGATGATGATGATGATGATGATGATGATGATGATGATGATGGCAAAATCAAACTCCACCATCAGCTTATTTTTTTCGACCCATAAAATTTGAATTTATTAAAGAAACTGATGTAATAATAAAAAATGCGTATGAATATTATAAAAACCTATTACAGAAAGTGGACACTTACATTCTTGAAATTGGCAATCGGTCATTTGAGGTGAGTTTTGATTTCAAGTGCACCATGATAGATGGAAGAGTTTGTAACGTACTTACAGAACAAAAAGCAAGTATTTAATGCAATATTTATCGAGTCGATCCAAAATTCATGAATGATTTGAAACATGTTTTCAATCGTCCATGTAAGAAAGAGTTCTGCAAATTTGGATTGTCCACATTACAAGCTTGGATTCGCTTTTTAGTATACCTGTTACATGTTGCATATAATA
The DNA here is from genome assembly GCF_010883055.1 of Belonocnema kinseyi. NCBI lineage: Eukaryota > Metazoa > Arthropoda > Insecta > Hymenoptera > Cynipidae > Belonocnema > Belonocnema kinseyi. Next base: position 38,739,676 of record NC_046659.1, read on the forward strand.
TGGATTTAAAAAAAAGCAGTGCAAGAAAGTCTGAAGAAAAGAAACTGAAGAAATCTAGAAAAAATGAGATTCAAAAATGGTTGAAATCAGAATTGTCATTACCAGTGGACGTATCAAACCAAGGGATTGGAACAACAAATACGGGTAATGCTGCCTGAGTTTTCTTTGCGCACGCTGAAGTTGTAGCGGAAATTACTAGTCTGGATCCGAATCATATCAAAAGATGTCATGACATTCTGTAATTCCTCTCGTGCGGTAAAATGATCGATTCTGAAAAATTCGAAACGTATGCTTTAGATACGGCAAAGCTTTGCTTGAAACTGTATCCTTGGTACAAATTGTCACCAACTGTGCATAAGGTTCTGATACACGGAAGTGAGAACATAAAATCGTTCACATTACCGATTGAATGGTTCTCAAAAGGAGCCCAAGAGGCAAGCTCTTTATTGAGGATCAAAGAAATGAAAAAAATTAAGGAGCAATCAGAAGATGCGACAAATCTGTTCATGCTATAATATATTTAGTAAATGTTTGAATCTTATAAACTCAGAAGTAGATCAGAATAAGTTAAAATTAAAAAAACAATTTGTAAAAAAAAGTAAAAAAAAAACATTCTTGTTCTTCAGATAAAAATAAATAATTCCAGAGAAAAACAAAATTTTCGAAGCATAGATATGTTACATTATTATTTAAAAAAGTAATTTCCCTAATTCTATACCTTTGTGAAGAAATATCGATGAATGGGGCTAAGTAAATATCTCAAATGTAACCAATTGTATATTTTAACTTAAATAACAGATTATTAAATAACAAATTCAAAAAACGTGCACCTCTAATTTAAAGTACGATTCTTCATAGGTATTTAAAAAAAAGCTCTGAACCGTTGAAAATTGAGGAGTCGGCTGATATTTGTCCCAAAACAGTGCTTTTCTTCCTACGGCGGGACGTCCATAGGTTGTCCTGAGGATGTTATCAAGGATATCCTAAGGACAAGCTATGGACATATTCAGAATGTTATAAAGGATATAGTGAGAAAATTGACCATTTTAGCTTTGTGAATTTTTATCTCAAGAAAAAATACAGATAGAAACTCACTTTCAGCCGGAATTATTGCACATGCATTCATAGAACATAATTAATTTTAATAATACTTAACTTAATTATTTTAAACAATTTTTATAAACAAATTCTTATTAGTGTTTCTTTATCATAGAAAAAATCGTTTATTTCACGATAGTTGCTAATATTTTTCATAAGAGTCATAATTTGTAACAAAAAAATTAGCATGAGTTAACAACTATTTTTTTTTAAACATTTCTATACACAAATTCTTTATAAAAGAGTTTTTCTCATAGCTGAATTGATTTTTCTGAACAAAAGTGATTTACAATTGTCTCTAAAGCCATTTATTTACTTTAAGCTTTATCAAACATCAACAATATAGATTGTTTGTCACAATTTAGTTAAACAAGTCTCCTAATCGGCCGTTTCCTCGTAGAAAAAAAGGTTTTTTTCTTCAATAATTATTAGAATGACATTTATTGCGGTGACTATCCAACGAAATTAAATAAAGAATAATTTATATGATTGTTATAAACAATTTTTTAAACAAAACTATGATTTATTTTTTTACACTCAAAAAGGGCGGTTTTCTACTGAAATTATCCGACAATAAACTAACAGTGATTCCAAAATGGGATATGGGACATTAAATAATAATTGGCGTAATTGTTAATAACAATTTCTGTAGCAGAATCCAAATCTGCCAGCTTCTGCAGCCGTAACAGACAAATTCTAGGTAGACTTTCTTCCCCCATTCCAAGAACTCTCTCCCACCAGTTCAGTGCCATTTTTATGGTTTCCCCAGATAGTCATATTCCCTGACAATCTCGAGCTGTCTCTCATTGAAAGCGAAACCCGTAATCCTAGGTGGCTCTATGAAAGACCATGGTCTTGGTCTTTAACGTATTAACCTCTAAAACATTCAGATCACAATACTCGCGGAGGACCTTAATTTTTCTCTGAAGATCAATGCGTGAGTTAGCAAGCGACATGTCAGCAGAATTCATACAAGAAGCACCCATTATTAGTACGCACCTGGACCGGTCAGCTGTTCGCCAGACTGAAAGGCGATGTTTGATGTAACGATAGTAGCCAGATATTTAAATCAATATTTTCAAGAAGCAACACACAGCAAAATTTCGGAAAAAACCTGATCACCAAAATAAAATTCAGCCGAACACCAGCCCCACACTTCACCTTCAAAATATGAGACTCAATTTCAGTCAGACAACAAGAATTGTTATTAACCAAATTTTGATATAAAATTTTTTCCACAAAAATTTTCGAAACAAATTTTTTGTTCATTGTTACGCTATAGGATTTTATAACAAACACCAGAATTGTTATTAACAAAATTTCGATAAAACATTTTATCCACAAAAATTTTCAAGCTTTTTTGCCATTGCTACGCTACAGACTCCCATTAAAACAACCAGTATTTTTATTATCAGAATTTAAATAGAAAATTTTTTCCACTAAATTTTCGAGAATTTCTATTTCATTGCTATGCTATAGGATTTTATAACAACAACCAGATATGTAATTAACGAAATTTCGTTAAAAAATTTTGTCCACCAAAATTTTCATGAAAATTATTTTTATTTCTATGCTATACGCTTCCGTAAGAACAACCAGTATTGTTATTAACAAAATTTCAATACAAAATTTTTTCACCAAAAGTTACGAGAATTTTTTTTTCATTGCTACGCTATAGGCTTCAATAAAATCAACAATAATTGTTACTAACAAAATGGCGATAAAAAATATTTTCCACCAAAATTTTCGAGAATTTTTTTTATTGCTACGCTATTGGCTTATATAAAAACAACCAGAATTATTTTTAAAAAAATTTCGATGGAAAATTATTCACAAAAAACTTTTCTCGTTTTTTTTATGGAAGCCTATAGCGTAGTAATGGAAAATAAAATTTTTCGAAAATTGTGGTGGAAAAAATGTTCCATAGAAATTTTGTTAATAGCAATTCTGGTTGTCTTTATGGAAGCCTATAGCGCAGCAAAGAAAAAAGCAATTCTCGAAAATTTTTGAGGAAACAATTTTTTATCGAAATTTTTTAAATAACAATTCTGGTTGTTTTCATGGAAGCCTATAGCACAGGGAAAAACTTAAAAATTCTGGTGGAAAAAATTTTTTATCGAAATTTTGTTAATAACAATTCTCGTTGTTTTTATTGAAGCCAATAGTGTAGCAACGACAAAAAAGCTTCTCGATAATTTTGGTGGAAAAAAAATTGCCATCGTAATTATGTTAATAACAATTCTGGTTGTTTTACGGAGGCTTATAGCGTAGCAATGAAAAAAAATTATTGGAAATTTTGTTGGAAAAAATTTTTTATCGAAATTTTGTTAATAACAATTCTGGTTGTTTTCATGAAAGCCTATAGCGTGGCAATGAAAAAAAAATATTTCTTGAAACTTTTTGGGGAAAAAATTCTCTATCGAAATTTTGTTAATTACAATTCTGGTTGTTGTTGCGTAAGTCTATAGCGTAGCAATGAAAAAAAAATCTCGAAAGTCTTGGTGGAAAAAATTTTCTGTGGAAATTTCGTTACTTGCAATTCGGATTGTATGGAAGCCTATAGCGTAGCAATGGAAAAAAAATTCTCGAAAATTTTGGTGAAAAAAATTTTCCATCGGAATTTTGTTAGTAAGAATTCTGTTTTTTTTATGGAAGCCTATAGCGTAGCAATGAAAAAAATTCTCGAAAATTTTCGTGGAAAAAATTTTGTATCGAAATTTTGTTTATAACAATTATCGTTGTTTTTATTGGAGGCTATAGCGTAGCAATGAAAAAAAAAAGATTTCTCAGAAATTTTGGTGGAAAAATTTTTCTATCGGAATTTTGTTCGTATCAATTTTGGTTGTTTTTATGGAAGCTCGTAGCGTAGAAATGAAAAATAAAATTTATCGAAAATTTTTGGGGAAAAATGTTCCATAGAGATTTTGTTGATAGCAATTCTGGTAGTTTATATGGAAGCCTATAGAGTAGCAATGAAAAATAAAATTTCTTAAAAAATTCGGTGGAAAAAATCTTCCATCGAAATATTATCAATAACAATTCTGGTTGATTTTAAGCAAGCCTATAGCGTAACAATGAAAAAAATTTTTTGGAAAATTTTGGTTGAAAAAATGTTCTATCGAAATTCTCCTAATAATAATTCCGGTTTATGTTATGGAAGCCTATAGCGTAGCAATGTTATGCACGAATAAACGGTTACGGAGGTTGAGTTGCACGCTAGGCCTTACCTTCCTTACTGCTTGTTGCTTGAGGTCCCGAACCAATAGACCGCCCCAGAAGGGAGTGCCCTATTTTTATTTTTGTGGTGTCCGATCGTTTACCCTACTCCCGGACTGGGAGCCCTAACGCTTGTAGTTCTGAAATTTATGGAGGGTTATAAAAATCATGTACATGACTATACTCCTCTATGGTTATACACAAGTAGCATCGGGATACTTCATCCCCCCAAAAAATCGTTAAAAATGTTTCTGATTACAAGTTTATATCCCTTACGAACTACCGCCTATCTTTACGGTAGCGATAGAGATGGCGGGCTAAGCCATTTCCCCTTCTACGTTCCTATGCTAGTCTCAACACAATCGTTGATACCTAACTTCTTAACTCCCCGTCACACCGAAAAGAGAGAGACACGAGAGAGACAGAGAACTGTCACTCCACTCTAGTCCCTTAATTTCACCTTAACACTGGTTGCACACAGCTAATTTATTTTTGAATTTATCAGATTTCCATCTATTGGTTTTTAAATTAAACGTCGCAAAAATACTCTTTGTTAAACACTGCCTTTCCGAAACACGTACTCATGGGAGTGACGACTCGCGTACCGAGTTCCGCGCGAGGTAAAATGCCGACGGGCAAGTTGAACTTTAATTTGAATGTTTCCTCTCGGAAAATTAGTACGATATCGGGAAGAAGTGATGAACGACTGCCTTGAGGTAACAGGTATGATGCACCTCGTAGGTCATGGTGTTGATATTTTGGGTAGGGCTTTTAGCAGTGTCTGCATTTTTGGGCTGGGAACTGTCGCGGCCGGATGCGATCCACGTTTTCGTGGCCCTTCAATGTCCGTGAGGGAACCTAAGTTACTTTTATGTATTTTGGCCTCCTGAATCCGATTTTCGAAGGTGCCAAGCCGTAAGTGGTCAAATTAAAAAGTTATTAACAAATTAATTGTTTAAACGCTCATAACTTTTTATCTATTTAAGGTACAGGGCCCTGCGACATATAAAATGACCACAAATTTAATAAGAAATAAGCTCGTTTTTTCAAATTGAAAAAATGTTTATTAGAACCAGAGATTTTGCAAATAAACCAAGGAAAACCCATGCGAACGGAA
>NC_046659.1:38745206-38746917 GCF_010883055.1 Belonocnema kinseyi
TTCAGACGATCTAATTGTTTAACGGCTTCCACGCTTCCTCCGTAGTGTGCTGAGGTTATTAAATGATCACCAAACGATTCTACAGTCCAAGACAAATAAATCTGTTTTTTTTAAATGCAAAAATATTGATTAGAACCGGAGCTAAGGCGATTTGAGTGAACGAGAAATCCGTGGACGCTTGACGACCCACCAGGCCGCAAGCGCGGCGCCGCACTCGGTCGCGCTCTTCGTGCATTCTACGTTTTTATTTTATACAATTGATACATTCACTCATTGTCGGTCTCTCGTAGGGATTTTATATGTTGACTTTTGTCACCGCGATTATAAATAAAAGCATTAACAACTAATAATAACGAGCAAGAGCGACAAATCTTACTCCTCTAGAGTGTCCTTAACTTTTTAATTTTAGCACTTGCAGTTAGTTGTACGTTGATCTTTATGATATAATTTGTAGTAATACAAATTAAAAAAGGTCGAAGTCTTATTTATTGCATCTTATTAATAAACAGAAAGATATGGTACAGTTATTTACAATGAGTGCAGTACACAATGTAAATTCAATTAATTACGTATCAGCACGCGAGTTTCAATAAATATTAAATTCTAAGTTTAAATCATAAAACACTTTCTATAATATCTCTTCATAAATAGTAATATCTGATCAATAAATATTCACAAGTAATATATTTTTATAATATTTACTAACTATTAAACCTGTACTTTTCATTTTGAGTTGCTTTGGTCACCGTATTTATTTTTGCACGTGTTATCTTTTTGGCATTCGCAGAAAGAGATACATGGAATCCCATTTGCCACGCATTTGCAACTTTCTGTAGAGCACACTTTTCCAGAACACGGAGGAACAAGTTCGTCTGACGGCGGTGACAAAGATCGTATTTTTTCTGGCATGAGCAAATCATTGTCCTCGATCCAGCCAAACGATTTCGGATCCAATGGTTCGATGTTTGTTTCAAAACAATGTGTTTGCAAATGAACTACATAAAATGCTCTACGAATGTATAACTTGATTGATGCACTTGTAGGTGGTAACTCATCCACTGAAACACATTTTCCATGATTATACATGTAGTAACGTAATTCATCAAACGTAGTTATTGTGGTGTCTTTTTTCAAAACTTTAACTAAGTACTCTTCTGCTCTCTGAATGTTTGCTTCAATTTGTACAGGTGAAGTTCCTAAAAAGAAAAAATTTGTTACAATACGCTTTTATAATTTTGTAACGCGCTTCTAAAAATAAGTAATAATATTGTGGCTTCATTCACCTTGACCAAAGTTTGGTAAGAATTTTTCAGGACTCGCTACCAGTGCTGACTTTTTAGTACCGACTTTACTGGTAGAATCAGCTCCAGTCAAGTGGTGTAGAGCTGGTAAGATTGAACAGAATAAATCTCCATAATGCTTCGCCAATTCATGCAACGGAATGTCTCTTAAAGATTTCCCAACACCGGCTCTGACCCAGAGTGTCTAGAAGTATATGGTATTAATTATTACACTAAATAATACATTAGGTGATAACAAATAGCAATTTATTGAACACTTTATAGTCAACGTTATCACTCATATTCCCACCATGCCTCCATCATTTGGACAGATCAATCGGCAAATCCGCAATGGTTTGACAGACTGAGCTGTTAGCATGCCTGTGCAAGCTCGCATCTAAACACGCAGCGTGAACATGTTGAAACGCGTC
>NC_046659.1:38747017-38762295 GCF_010883055.1 Belonocnema kinseyi
TTCCGTTCGCATGGGTTTTCCTTGGTTTATTTGCAAAATCTCTGGTTCTAATAAACATTTTTTCAATTTGAAAAAACGAGCTTATTTCTTATTAAATTTGTGATCATTTTATATGTCGCAGGGCCCTGTACCTTGAATAGATAAAAAGTTATGAGCGTTTAAACAATTAATTTGTTAATAACTTTTTAATTTGACCACTTACGGCTTGGCACCTTCGAAAATCGGATTCAGGAGGCCAAAATACATAAAAGTAACTTAGGTTCCCTCACGGACATTGAGGGGCCACGAAAACCCCCCTTGCTCCTAGACTAGTAGTCTCGCGGATCGCTGAGAGCATCCGGCGAGCATAAGTGCAAGAGGTGGCACGAATTCGTAGGCGAGGAAGGAGGCGAGGATCGTTACCATTATCCAGCCTGCGCGTGGCGTAATTGGCAAAGTCTCTGTTCACCGCTCTTTTCCTCTCTCCGTCACGTTGCAACCTATGAAGTTCGCATAGGAAAGTCAACGGCTTCGGTTACGGTTCAGCATACGTATAACTCGTGGGTTCTGCAACAGTGTGCAATAAACAATTTTTGAACTGCGCACCCCCACAGAGTCCACCGTAACAAACCCGCCCTGGAATTTTGAACAACCGTCCTCGATTGTTACCAGTGTTCGAGACTGTTCATATTCGCGTACAGGATTATAATAGGTCAGGTTGCATTATTTTACGCTGACCAAAGTATAAGTATAATTATGCTAGTAAGGGAGCATTCGTTTGCCCAGTTTCGCATTAGGCTTCCTTATTACTAATTAAGATTAAAAATCACTGTTCGTACATACTCAATTTATTGTTTAGAGTGCGGTTATTCTAGTCATGACCAATACCACTGATTCTACATTAAGGCACACTTGATAACACTTCATTCCCTTTTTATATATCATCACACTACCCTGGCGAAGCAACAAGAAGAATTTGGTTTTGAGGTCCATGTATTCACAGTACTGGCAATTATGAGAATTCGGGGCGATGAAGGGGGTAAATCAGCGATCTATGCGGCTGTTCTTGAAGTTGAGGTTCATCGCCTATTATTTGTGAAAAGGATTGCGTTCTTCTCGGGGTCGTTTGGACACGGCGACATGGGCGGAAGGTTAACGCGTTGACAAGAGATATGACGGTACATGTCTTCCGCCTCTAGTTCCTAAATCATATTTATAATTATATGGTAGTGGTATTGTAAGAGTCTAATATTATTCTAATATTATTTTCGGTGAAACCCACGATCGTATGAGTTCCAGTAGCACGGTTTTCAAATATATTCTTTCTTACATCCTTGAAAATAATTACTTTATCACCAACCTATGCGTTCAGTGGCCTGGTATTTCGTCATAACGCCACTTCGACGTTTCCTTAGCTTTTATCATGTTAGCTGCTGCAATTTTCTGAATTTGGCTTAGCCTAATTATCAAATCGCGTAGGTAAGATCCATAGGCTCCTAGCCTATCCTCAGATGGGAAGGAGCTGGGCATGCGCGCCATCTTTACATATATAACTTCAAAGTGGGTGAAGTGGGCAGACTCGTGTACTGATGTGTTGTACGAGAGCATTACGAAGGGTAACAACCTATCCCAATCGTCGTGATCTTTCGCGTCATGTTTGATATAATCGGTGAGTACGATATGACTACGTGCCAGGGAACCGTTAGTTTAGGGGCGGTACCCGGAAGTAGTAATTCCCTTTACCTCGAATACTTTGCTTGACTTGTGCATCAATCTGCTTACGAAGCTTCCTCCTCGATCCGTGAGGATACAACGTGGGACCCCGTATTGCGCGATTAAGTGCGTTGCTACCGCGTGTGCGATTATATCCGTGTTCATGTCGGGAACTGGAAGTGCTATGCAAAGTTTGCTGAAATTATCTGGCATGGTTAGTATATGCCTGTTACCGCTGGGGGTGGTAGGGAGTTTGCCGACTGTATTAAGGGACACTCTATGGAATACGCTGATCGGGGTATCCTTAATGACCAATGGTTCAAGTGTATGTGCCCTTATGAGCTTATTTTGTAGACAGATCATACAGTGCCTAACTTATTCTTTAACGTCATTCCACATACCCGGCCAAGTGAGTCGTTCCCGTATCCGTCAGTATGTCTTGGTAACTCCCTTGTGTCCTCCGTAAAGATTATTATGGAATTTCGCAATGATGTTGGGTCTTAGTGTCTCAGGTGGGACATACAGCTTACCGTGACATAGTGCCATTTTGTTTCGAGGTTAAGAACCAAGCACATCTCCCGAATTGGCCATCCAACACGTTTTTTGTCGGTCTCGATCTAGAGTTATGTTGAGACATTCTAATCCTGAAATCACATCCTTTCAGTCAGTTTGGTCAAAGTGATTTCTTTTTATCACAATGATGTACACCTGGTTTCTGCCAAAAGGTGTGGCCAGGACTTGTCCCTTCTGAGGCCTATTCTCCCACAAGTCTTGGCGTGTGCGGCTGTGAATTAGCTTTATTCACTGCACCTGGAACAGGGTTCTCTTCTTCTGAGATGGAATAAGAATCATCTATATACGGCGGATGTATATTCACGGTATTCTTTGGCGAGAGGGTAATGTGTTGCCCTTCTGAAGAAGATGTGGATGGATTGAGCTATCGCGGTGGAATTACGTATTTCTTACTGGCAGGCATCCTTTTTTGTTGGCTGCCTTCTTCCATTCTATTATTGTCGACATTCGAAGTTGAACTTTCAGCGGATATAGTCGAAGCGACTGGCGTCTGGAATAATGACCCCCTTGATGGTTGAGTCCTTATAATAGGGGACTCTATCACCTCGGGCCAGTCTTTTAACCGGAAACTCTAGCGGGAAGAGGATGGTCGACGTTGGTGCATGGGTCCATGTGTTGTAAGGAGAGTAAACATTCTTCGTTATCATCTCCTTCCGACAATGCCGCTTACTCTATTCGAGGTGCTTCCTCTCGGTGGACTTCGTCAAGTCCTTCTTTGTCCCAGAAGTAGGACTGATGGTCATCTAATGATTGATCAAATTTGGATATGGATTGTTGAATTTCTGTCCCTTTCATGATAGATTTGAACGGCGTTGTTCCCGTGTTTCTATCATTCTGATCGTTATTGCAATCCTCGCTATCGTTACTGTTTTCACTACTCTCGGCGGCGGGACTAACATAAGTTATAGAGTCTGCTTGACCGGTAGGCCTAGTGACACTATGTTCTTTTTCAAAGGTACTAGAGTCTGGGGCATGGTTGTCTTGGGTAACATTGCTCCTGTTGATCCCCTTTTGCGCTAGGTAATCAGCCATCTCATTGCCTTCTATCTCTTTGTGACCGGGGACGTGGTTCCATGTCACATCAAGGCCCTCTAGTGCCTTTCTTAGTTCTTCGAATTCTGTCCGGTTGACGACAGGCTTACTATTAGTTGTCTTCCATCCGTTAGTTTACCAGTGTGGGATCCATTTATTATAACTGTCGATAAGGAACTTTGAGTCCAAGTTTATTCGTAGTTTGCTAATATCATTTTCACTTGCTTTTCCTGCAGCTATTGCGGCGACTTGGATTTCTGCGGCGTTGTTCGTTTGTCTCCCTGTGGCGGGTTGAGATATATTCCACGGATGATCGTGGCCGAACCATACGCCTATCCCGCCTTCTGGTTCTCCTCTTTTGTTGTAGGTGCACGCTCCGTCTACATATACATCGGTGGTTTCATCGCATAAACTTGGAAACCTTAGGTTGAGTAGTGTCGCGGGTGCTCTTTGAGCTGGGTGATCTTCCGCAGGCATTGGTGGATTAAATTCAAGACGAGGGAGAACACTATGTTTTTTTCGATACACCGGGGGGGGGGGTCTGACTTCGGACTACCTTCACTTTCGGAAGACGCATCATCGCCTGATGAAGATTCGGGGGTATATGCGGCAGCCTTAAGACACGGCTACTGGTTATACCACTTTGATTAACCCCCTTAATCTTCATGTAAGGGGGTGGTTTATAAGTTTTAGCTAAATTTTTTTTTCGATCATCTTAGCCATTTTTCTTCCATCCTTAGTCATGGATTGCTTAAGAGACAAGGCCCTGTAGGTAGTCACGTCGTTTAACGTGGTACTGGCTCCACCTTCACCATCGACCTTGTTGGGTTTAGTTGGAGGGGCTGAATGTTACGGAGAATTTCGTCCTAGGGGGTTACTAGTGTTGAATGGCGTGAGGACTGAATCATACGAATCGGTGGAGTCATCAGTCTCCGTTGAAACTTTCTCCCTTGTCAAGTCCGATAGGGCTTCCCTATTGGGTCCTTGAGTTTTTGGCGCCAACAAACCAGCCTAGGACTGGGGTTATCAATATATGTCACGCAATGTACGGGTTCATAGTCGCATGCTAAAATGAATTTGCGTCCATATAAATATTGGTGGAAATTCCCTACACCGTATAACACGGTCAGACACTCTTTTTTAGACATGAAGTAACGCTGCTCAGTGGGGCGCATTATTTTCGAGTAATATGCGATAGGCATATCCATCGATTCTTTTTTTTTGGGTCAAAACTGCTCCTACTGTATATTCGAAAGCGTCAGTGGTCAGTCTAAAGGTTTTATTAAAATCAGAGTACTGTAGAATGGGTTCGCGGCAGAGGTAAGTGCGTAGCTTGCAGAAGCTTCGCCTTTGTTCGGATCCCCATATGAACTTAGCGTCTTTCCTTCGTAATTATGCTAAAGATTTTGCTAATTTAGCGTAATTTTGAATAAATCTCCGATAATATCCTGATAGCTCTAGGACTTCCCTGATCGCCTTAGCTGTTCGGGGCCTAAGGAAATTCCTTATAGCGGCAGCTTTTTCCGGGTTAGGTTATACTCCATCGCTGCTGATGATGTGTCCTAAATATGCGATTTCAGTGCGAAGGAAATCGCATTTGTCTGGTTGCAATTTAAGATTTGCTTCTCTTAGTCGTTTGAAAAGTTTCCGAACCTTTTTTTCGTGTTCTTCTAGAGTTTCCGAATAGATTACGATATCATCCAGGTACACAAAGTCTTCCGAACCGAGTATCCCCTTTAGGACATTGCCCATAAGGCGCTAGAAGGTGGCAGGAGCGTTTTTATACCCATGGGCATTCGCAAGTATTTAAAACTTCCTTTTCGAGTGGAGAATGCAGTTTTAGCCCTATCGTCTGAATGAGTTTGGATTTGATGATATCCACTCGCGAGATCGAATACTGGAAAGTAGTGCGCTAGGCCCTAGTTGGTCTAGTATTTCGGTAATATTAGGCAAAGGGTAGGCGTCACCGATAACGTTTTTTTAAGGACTCTGTAATCTATAACAACCCGATATTTCCTTACCCCCGAAGCGTCCATCTTTTTGGCAAATATCATAAGTGGTGCATTATAAGGTGATTTTGAATGGCAGATAACACCGCTTTTCAGTTGATTTTCAATTTGAAGGTCAATTTGCTCGAGTGCATCTTGTGGATGACGATATGGCTTTCTCGATATCACGGCATCATCTACCGTCGGAATTCAATATTGGATCTTCTTCGTGATATTCAGAGTCTCTCCGGGAATGTGGAAGACATCCGGGAAGTCATTTACCCAACTTTTAACAAGTTCTCTCTCCTCATCATTAAGGTGAGCGGTGTGCAGGACAACAGCAACACGCTCACTGCGGCACTGATTTGACTGTAGAATTTCGTTATCTGGAAGACACACGACATCTGAGTTGGATGATTCTTCCCCGGGAAACTCACAGTATTGAAAGGTTTAATTTCCTTCCTAAGGTCTCTCTTGGCTTCTACGGATTCAAGTTCAACACATGTTATGGGCTTTATGGGGTCGGATATCACAACAAGTGTGTTGTGTCGAAACGATACTTGCGCTTGTTCCTCCCTTAGGTATGGACGGCCTATAATATCATCAGCGGATATGGGAAAGGTGTCTTCTACGACGTGAAACTCAATTGGCTTGCCAAGAATGGTGAGTCACACTGTGTCAAGCGTTTCGATTAAATCAATCGTAATTCCCGAGACTCTAATAGGATCATCTCCTACGATTAGAATATCTTGTAAAGCTCTAAGTTTTAATAGGTTGACATCGGACTCTGGAGCTACTAGTTTATGAGTTTCCGAGTACCTAAGCTCTGGAGAAGTTAGTCCAACAACTGGTGAGTCTTCCTTTTCTCGTCTAGCTCTGAGGACCCGCAATGGTCCTTCAGAAACTGTACGATTCTGGGACGCTCTCTGGGACTCGGACTCACTGTTGCGTCCATACGGCGGGTCTCCTTGTAGTTTAAAGAAGGCTTGGGTGAGATGGGCCTGGATAATTTTGAAGAGTCTGGAGCCTGTCCGCTAATACCTACTGGTCCTTTTGTGTTATCATGAGGATACGCTGGAAAGGGGGGGGTATGGTATTGGATAGGGATAACTGTAGCCTGGAGGGGATGGATTTCGAAAAGGGTAAGCAGGTGGATATGGAAGGTTGTAGACTGGATGATTTGGGGTGTAAAAGGGGTAATGAGTTGGTAGAGCTGGACTGCTGTGCGAGGATTTTTGTCGCACTATTTATCCTCTCCATTCGCCTTTGTTTTTGATTTCCGTCGATTTGTCTTGAGTAGGGACTAGGTGATCTTGCACGCTCTGGACTTGTTTCCTCGTATTGCGGTAAATGGCAGCTAAAGACCGAAGTTGTATTTCTCGTCTAAGGAATGCTTCGCTCCACTAAATACTCCTAAGGTGCGATCATAATAGTCGCTAATGCTTTCCGTTTGCTTCATTCGCGGATTCAATATCGATTGGAACTACCATTGGTACTTCTTTGTGGGTGTGAATCGTTTCTTTAGCAATTCCTTTTAGCTTTCTAAGGACTATTTTTACAAAGGACGGTTCGGAGGTTTCGTTCACGCAGACCGACCCGTTTGCCACATCCTGAATAAAGTCCTTTAGAGGGAGATTTTTGGCGTCAAAAGTAGGGATATGTAAGGTGCATTGCTGCAGGGTATCCCCTCCAGTGCAGATGTCATCGCTGCACAGTGGTCTGGAAAAGTAATTTACTGTTCATAATCGCCCACAGGTCGTATTTCTTAACCGATTTAAAAGATTTTTTTAGAAATGCTCAGCAATTAATTTTTAAAAGAATTGTGGTTTGCTTTTTGTTTAAATTTTTTTCACAGAGTAACAATATATAAACAAATATAGTGACAAAATTGACCATTTTAGCTTTGTCAATTTTTATCTTAAGAAAAAATACAGATAGAAACTCACTATCAGCCGAAAATTTTGCACATGATTTCATAGGACATAATTAATTTTAATAATATTTTACTTGATTATTATAAAAAATTTTTATAAACAAATTCTTATTAGCGTTTTTTTTATCATAGAAAAAATTTTTTATTTCACGCTAGTTGCTAATAATTTTTTATAAACGAGTTTTTCTCATAGCTGAATTGATTTTTCTGAACAAAAGTGATTCACAATTGTCTTCAAAGCCATTTATATACTTTAAGCTTTATCAAACATAAACAATATAGATTGTTCATAACAATTTAGTTAAACAAGTCTCCTAATCGGCCGTTTCCTCGTAGAAAAAAATGATTTTTCCTTCAATAATTATTAGAGTGACATTTATTGCGGTGACTGACCAACGAAATTAAATAAATAATGATTTATATGATTGTTATAAACAATTTTTAAACAAAACTATGATTTATTTTTTTTACATGCAAAAAGGACGGTTTTCCACTGAAATTATCCAACAATAAACTAACAGTGATTCCAAAATTGGATATGGGACATGAAATAATAATTTGCGTAGTTGTTAATAACAATTTAAAAATAATACGTGACAATCTGCGGTTGGTCGTAGAAAAAAATTATTTTTTCTTTAATTATTTTCGTGATCTCGAACTCGAATCATTTTTAGTTTCGAATTGTTCTATTAGTTCATTGAATTCTTGATCAAGTTCAAATTCAACTTTTTCCCATTCAGGCTTCAAGGATGCAATAAAAAGATCTGAGGGCTCAAGGAGTTTGTGAATTAGGTCGTGCGTAGTATGCAATAGAGAGATTTTTCGTGTGTTGAACTATCGAATGAACTTGATATCCTTGTTCCTGGCTTCAGAAGCTTCTTTGGAATACATGCCAATTGGCAACATAAAATTCTCCATAACTTTTCCTCCATGTAGCAGTATTTTATGAACTGAAGAAGGCATGTAGTACCATACATATAAGCTCACATACAGTTTTGCTGTCCTAAAAGCGTACTCGTTGAAAAAGAGGGGAGGAATTTTTCTGCTACTAACTAACATTTGTAGTATGTTTCTAAACATTTTAATGAGTTCTTTATTTACTCCAGTTATATCTGACACTTGATCAACATTGGAGAAAAACCTACGAGCCGTATTACCACAATTAGAGTTGCCAGATCCTTGACTTGGTTGATCAATTATTAACCCCATCTTCTTTTGAAATTCGTTGCAAATTCTTTTTTTAGCTTCTTTCATCGTTACTTTATCCTCTTTCTTACATATGCTTCATTTTCAGATTTATAATCAATAAGCAATATGTAGTATGCACTCCATGAACCTAATCCAGTTATGCAAAGTAGAAAGACCAAATTCTAAGCTGGATACAATTTCTTTCATCTGATTTACACGCTCTAGATAATTCATTTGTGATGGTGTCGCTGGAGAAACTTTTCCATCCAACATAGTTAGCTTCATTAGTGTTGTCACTATATACGTACCATTAGTCGTAGTAATTGCTGTGGGTCTAAGCTTCTGAACTTGTGTCTTAATATTTTTGATTTCCGATTTCTTTAATTCTTTTGTTTCCTTTGTATATTTAATCATGATAGGTATACAACATTTTGGCGAGGAACTATGAGGATTCATCCAAACCGTTTCTCCCGTGTGCTTTACCCTCAAGCGCATAGGCACCATTGATGCTGTAAAAAAAGAGTCATCGGTCAAATCGTTGTTATTAAACTTCTGATTGTATTTTGCATCAGTTGACAGTCCATCGATGCCATATTTAATTTCAAAGTCCAAATAAGTGATCTTTAATCTATTCTCTGAAATCGGGATGCATAAATTCGTATCTTTAAAAAGACGGTGAACAGTGTGATCAATGAGAGACTGAATCTCAACCATGGCTCCTTCTTCCGATATTCGAATAATTGAAGGATAACAATCTTTTTAAATCTCTAATACATTCACATATAAAGGATAAATGTCAGCCTTTCTTTCTTTGGCATGTAAGTAAATAGTATTATGTTGATACTTTGATAGTCTGACCTGTTGCATTAAAGCTAAAGCTTCTTCTGAAGAGTATGGCACATATGATTCAAAGTCAGATTTACCTGAAATGTTTAAACTTTCAGTATAGTCAGAATTCAAAAGAACGACTATAGCATTTGCAATTTTTTTCTTCCACACTTTTGTAAACTTCGTAGAAATGCATCCTGTATCTCAGCAGCCGTAAAACTGTCTCCAATGGACATTAATTTTCGTCTCTTTGTCGCAGCAGAAGCATCTTCGAATTTTTTATCCGAACTTTTTCTTCCTCGTTTTGATTTTATCACAGAAAAAATAACAACGAACTCAGTTTTTTTCACTTTTCGAACCTCTTTTCAAACTGACTTTTTATAATTAAACATTCTTGCCATTTTTTCCGAAATATAGGTAAAAAATACAAATTCAAATGATTAGATACTATTTCTAGATGCCCAGGATCAAGATTGTACTCAGTTTGAATGAAACTTAACAAACCTTACACTCAGTACTCTCATTGGCAATAAGAAAATCACAAAGGACCTTCTTACCTACCTTGAGCGTATCCATTTTTTATTAGAAATAATGATACAAACAATTGAAATGTACAAACCTGCAGAAGATATTTTAAAATGACGCCAAAAGCAAATCATATAAAGATAATTTCAACGCAGCCTCTCTCAGTTATATAAACGAAAATTATGATTTCTCTTGCGAGAGCGCGTGCGAGAGATACCCACTTAGCGGTGAACCTGGAACTGTACTTTTTAGTTTGTTTGTTTATTTATTTTTCATGAAGTTACGTACAAAACATATGAAATATAAGTGACTTCTGAATACGCCAGTACAGCGTTATTGTACCTTATTTTCACTTGCTCATCATTTCTTTTTCAGGAAGTTGCATAATACAAATGAAAGATAGGAGACTTCTAAAAACGCAAGTACAGCGTTATTGCCATGGACAGTTTGCTACAGAAATTGTTATTAGCAATTACACAAATTATTATTTAATGTCCCATATCCAATTCTGGAATTGCTGTTAGTTTATTGTCGGATAATTTCAGTTGAAAATCGTCCTTTTTGCATATAGAAAAAATAAATCATAGTTTTGCTAAAAAAATTGTTTATAACAATCATATAAATTATTCTTTATTTAATTTCGTTGGTTAGTGACCGCAATAAATGTCACTCTAATAATTATAGAAAAAGAAAACATTTTTTTCTACGAGGAAACGGCCGATTAGGAGACTTGTTTAACTAAATTGTTATAAACAATCTATATTGTTTATGTTTAATGAACCTTAAAGTATATAAATGGCTTTGAAGACAATTGTGTATCACTTTTGTTCAGAAAAATCAATTCAGCTATGAGTAAAACTCGCTTATAAAGAATTTGTTTATAGAAATTGTTTATAATAATTGAGTTAAATATTATTAAAATTAATTATATTCTATAAATGCATGTGTAATAATTCCGGCTGATAGTGAGTTTCTATCTGTGTTTTATCTTGAGATAAAAATTCACAAAGCTAAAATGGTCAATTTTGTCACTATATTTGTTTATATATTGTTGCTCTGTGAAAAAAATTTAAAAAAAGAAAACCACAATTCTCTTAAAAATTAATTACTGAGCATTTATAAAAAAAACTTTTAAATCGGTTAAGAAATACGACCTGTGGGCCATTATGAACAGTAAATTTCTATTCCAGACCACTGTGCGCCGTACTCATATCTATTGTTGGGGCTCCGGTATTTTGACTTGATATATTGGGACTTACAAAGCTGAGATGGGGGGTACTTTTACTTGAATCTGCGTTTGAACTGGCACCACCGTTTGGCATTGATTACCCTTTAGCCTCGAACTGGGTTCACGTAAAATAATCGGTGAGAGGGTCTTCAATTAATCTTAGGTAACCCGTTTTCCTTTTCTTACATTAATTCACGAAAATAACTCTCTTAGTATACAAGGATTTGAAAACAATTTTTAATACTATCGGAAAATAGGGAGAGCGAGCCTGCATTTATCTTTTAATTAGTGACCCATTGGACCTTACCTCCTACCGAGTGTAAGTGGCTTGGAAAAAAAAGAAATAGGGTCGAAAGTACGTAATGTCGAATTTGAAGTTTCCTGGAAAGAAAGGCCACTCCCATTGGGTACGTTATGCACTTTAGTAAGCTTGGTGCGTAACTTTCGATTGCCAATCAATTGGTTGGAAATTTTCTCTCTATTTTAAAGAAATAAGGTCATTTGTCTTAAAGTCCGCAATCCCTCGTTATTCTCTATCTCTCTCGTATCCCTAACTGGTAGTCCAGAGTGGTCCCATGAATTCGATTGTATCAATTCTTCTAATCCTTAGAGAACCCGACGAACCCTCCCCCCTTTTTTTATTGATGTTCTAACTCTGAAAGCGATTTTGAGTAATCGTGGATTTCTCTGTGAGAGATTACTTTCGAGGTTTCCTCCGCAATGTCGATTCCGTTACCAGAGGGATTTCAAATTATTGGGGTATTGGCAGTCACTTCTACTTCGTCATCGGAGAAGAGAGTGGTGTAGTTCGCCTTCGACTTTGATCCGTTACTCCGCGATTTTTTGAGATTCAATTTTTGTTGGGCGTTATTCAGCAAGGTGTTATTCAGCTAGGCCCCCTTTTACCTGTCTCCCTCCCCTAGGCTTAAACTTCTTTTTCCGTTTTAAGTCATCCATTTTGTTCGCAACTCATGCTGGATAATAATAAAAGCTAAACTAATCCCCCCCTTTAATCGTCAGGAAAAATATTATTCTAATAAGAGAATTTTCCTTGAGTATTATTGAATAAATAAAAGTCGGGGAATCCCCTTTGATCCTGAATTAGAGGAAGATTAGTTAAACTTTATTCAAAATCAATTAGATCACATGAAAACATTCAGGAGCTGGCTCTTAGGCTTGCATCTTGAATCTTTGGGGAGGTTTCGATTGGTCGTTAGGCTTGTCTTGACTCCCTGTATATCAAGTTGATTATATTAATTTTGAATGGCACTGATAATAGTCGACCAAATATTTTCCAATGTTATTTCGAAATAAAATTGAAAAAGTCTTTGTCGATTCTTGTGTATGGATATTTGATGTTCCTATAGTCACAGCGACTCTATGCCAACTCGTCTTAAGATTCCGTAAACCCCTGGGTGCCCTAAAGGTGTCAGTGAAGAGATGACCTCAAAGGACAGGGTTGTGCCAAATACAATGATTTGTATAGCATCTATTGTTTAAAAACAGTACCATACAACTGCATCTTCAATGGGAGCATATCTCGTGAACCCTATCAAAAGCGTTTCTTCCGAGATGAAATTTAATTCGATGCTAGCGCAAAAGGATAATTTCGAAGAGTCTGGAGCCGTTAAATCTGAAGCGAAGGGAGGCATCAGTGCGGTGTGCCTCTGGGGTCCTTCTGATTCTATAAAATGTACGCAGAATCGGTAACACCCTTAGCTAGCCTAATCCACTCCTTGCTTCCTAAATTGAAATTGTCAATCGGAAATCATCCAGGGGCTGGCCCATAGGCTTGCAGCCTGGATCTTAGGGGAGATTTCGACTGGACGTTAGGCATGTCTATTCTCCTTGCATTTTCGATTAATTAATTTAATTGAACAAGATTATTCTAACTATAGGATTGTTCCCGAGTATTATTCAATAAATAAGAATCAAAAGCACTTCCTTAGTCCTTAATTGAAAGTGAAATCGTTTAATTTCGTTACAAAATCAATTAGAACACTTGAAAACATTTCAGTGCTGGCCCTTAGGATTGCATCTTGAAACTTTGTGGAGGTTCGGACTGGCCGCCAGGCTTGTCTAGACAGCCTGTATTTCAAGTGGATTGAATTGATTTTAAAGGTTTATAATAACCAAAAAATTGTCTCAAGTTTTATTTAATACATAAAACCAGAGAAGTTATTTCTGTTATTATGTAACTCAAGCATCCATGTAAACCCAAACCAATAGATCACCCCAGAAGAGAGGGCCCTATTTTTTCTTTTGTGGTGCTCGATCTTTTATAATATTCACGGACTGGGAGCCCTAACCCTTGTAGTTCTGAAATTTAGGTAGGGTTGCATAAATCATGTACATGACTCTACTCCTCTGTGGTTATACACAAGTAGCATCGGGATGCTTTACTCCAAAATAAAAATAGTAAAAAATTTTCTGATAACCAGTTTATATCCCTAACGAACTACCGCCTATCTCTACGGTAGCGATAGAGTTGGCGGGCAAAGCCATTTTACCTTCCACGTTCCTACGCTAGTCTCAACACAATCGTTGACACATAACGTCCTAACTCCACGTCACACTTAAAAGAGTGAGACGCGAGAGAGGAAGAGAGAGAGAGAGAGAGATACATACAATTGTGCGTAAAAGTGCAAATACAAAATTTTTCTGACCTTGTCTGTAGTTCCGTTGCGTAGTTATCGCAAAGCGTTTGTTTACCACTTGTTCACTCGCGTGACACGGTGCGCGAACTGTCACTCCACTCTTGTCCCTTAATTTCACCTTTATACACGTTGCACACAGCTAATATATTTTTGAATTTATCAGATTTCCATCTACTGGTTTTTAAATTAAACGTCGCAAAAACACTCTTTGATAAATTCGAATCTTTCCTCTCGGACAATTAGTACGATATCGGGAAGAAGTGATGAACGACTGCCTTGAGGTAACAGGTATGATGCTACTCGTAGGCCATGGTGTTAAATCTGGGTAGGGTTTTTAGCAGTGTCTGCACTTTTGGCCTGGGAACTGTCGCGGCTGGATGCAATCCGCGTGCAAAGATCTGAATAGTTGTTTGCATCAGAATTCCAGTAATTATTCGGCTGATTTAGAATTTTTAAATGGTAGGCTCTTTTTGTAGTTTAGTGAGTTTCGAAATAAAATTGGTTCCTGATAAAAATAGTAGGCTAATTGATTTTGGAAGGAATGGGTGAAGTTACTGTCAGTATTACCAATATTTTTGGAATTTTGATTTTCATTATGTGATTTGAAATTTTGAAATTTGGGTGGCTAACCGAAAGTGATTGCTTATATCCTTATGGACTTTTAATATTTATTAACAATTGACATTGTTAATTACCATTTAGTGGTCTCGCGGATCGCTGCGAGTATCCGGCGAACATGAGCGACAGGAGGTGGCACGAGTTCGCAGGCAAGGAAGGAGGCGAGGATCGTTACCATTACCCAGCCCGCGCGTGGCGTCATTAGCGAAGTCTCTGCTCACCGCTCTTTTCCTCTCCGTCTCGTTGGACCCTATGAAGTTCGCATAGGAAAGTCAACGGCCTCGGTCACGGTTCAGCATACGTATAACGCGTGGATTCTGTGATAGTGAGCAATAAACAATTTGAATTGCGCGTAGCAATAAAAAAAGATTCTCGAAAATTTTGGTGGAAACAATTTTTTATCGAAATTTTGTCAATAACAATTCCGATTGTTGCTATGGAAGCCTATGGAGTAGCAATGAAGAAAAAATTTTCCAAAATTTTGGTGGAAACATTTTTTTATCGGAATGATGTTAGTAACAATTCGGGTTGTTTTTATAGAACCCTACAGCGTAACAATGAAAAAAAAAATCTCGAAAATTTCAGTGGAAAAAATTTTGTATCTAAATTTTGTTAATAACAATTCTGGTTGTTTTCGTGTAAGCCTAAAGCGTAGCAATAAAAAAAAAATATCTCGAGGATATTCGGTCTAAAAACTGTTGCATCGAATTTTCGTTAATAACAATTCTGGTTGTTTATATGGAAGCTTATAGCGTTAGTAATGAAAAAAATTCTTGAAAATTTAGGTAAAAAATATTACCTGTCAAAAATTTGTTGATAACAATTCTGATTGTTTTTATAGAAGCCTAGATCGTAGCAATAAAAAAAAAATTCTCGAAAATTTTGGTGGAAAAAATTTTCTATCGAAATTTTGCCAGTAACAATTCTGTTTGTTGTTATGGAAGCCTACAGCGTAGCAATAAAAAAAATGTCGAAAATTTATATGGAAAAAATTTTCTATCAACATTTTGTCAATA
>NC_046659.1:38762395-38768074 GCF_010883055.1 Belonocnema kinseyi
AAGTTTGGTGGAAAAAATTTTCTATCGAAATTTTGTCAGTAACAATTCTGTTTGTTGTTATGGAAGCCTACAGCGTAGCAATAAAAAAAATGTCGAAAATTTTTATGGACAAAATTTTCTATCAACATTTTGTCAATAACAATTATCGTTGTTTTTATTAAAGGCTGTACCGTCACAATGAAACATTAAAAATTTTTTTGAAAATTTTGGTGGAAGAAATGTTTTATCGGAAATTTGTTGGTAGCAATTCTGTTTGTTTTTATGGAAGCCTATAGCGTATCAATGAAAAATAAAATTTCTGGAAAAGTTCGGTGCAAAAAATGTTCAATCGAAATTTTATTAATAGCAAATCTCGTTCTTTATATGGAAGCCTATAGCGTAGCAATGAAAAATATAATTTCTCGAAAAGTTTGGTGGAAAAATGTTCCATCGAAATTTCGTTAATAACAATTCTGGTTGTTTTTATGGAAGCCCACAGCGTAGCATTGAAAGAAATTCTCGAAAATTTTTGTGGATAAAATTCTATAATGAAATTTTGTTAGTAAAAATTCTGGTTGTTTTTATGGAATCCTATAGCGTAGCAAGGAAGAATACAATTTCTCGAAAATTTTGGTGGAAAAAATGTTCCATAGAAATTTTGTTGATAATAAATCTGGTTGTTTATATGGAAGCCTATAGCGTAGCGATGAAAAATAAAATTTTTCGAAAAGTTCGGTGGAAAAAATGTCCATCAAAATTTTGTTAATAACAATTCTGTTTGCTTATATGGAAGCCTATAGCGTAAGAATGGAAACAAAATTACTAGAAAACTTTTGTGGAAAAAATGTTCTATCGAAATTTTGTTAGTGACGATTCTGCTTGTTTTGATGGAAGCCTATAGCGTAGCAACGGAAAAAAACAGTTTTGGTTGTTGTTACTGAAGCCTATTGCGTTGCAAAGGAAAAAAAATTCTCGAAAATGTTGCTGGAAAAAAATTTGTGTTAAAATTGGGTAAGAACAATTCTCGATGGTCTTATTGCAGCCCATAGCGTAGCACACGAAAAAAAAAATTTCTTGAAAATGTTGGTGGAAAACATGTTCTATCATAATTTTGATAATAACAATTCTGGTTGTTTTTATGGAAGCCTATAGCGTAGCAACGAGAAAAAAATTCTCGAAAGTTTCTGTGGAGAAGGTACTCTATCAAAATTTTGTTAATAACATTTATCGTTGTTTTTATTTAAGGCTATAGCTTAGCAATGGAAAAAAAATATCTCGAAAATTTTGGTGGAAACAATTTTCTATCGGAATTTTGTCAGTATCAATTTTTGTTGTTTTTATAAAAGCCTGTAGCGTAGCAATGAAAAATAAAATAGCTCGAAAATTTTGGTGAAAAAAATGTTCTATCGAGAGTTTGTTAACAAAAATTCTGGTTTTCAAGCAAGCCTATAGCGTAACAATAAAAAAAATCTTCTCGAAACATGTTGTGGGAAAAATTTTCTCTCGAAATTTTATTAATAACAATTCTGGTTGTTTTCATGATAGCCTATAGCGAAGAAATAAATAATAAAATGTCTCGAAAAGTTTGGTGGAAATAATGTGCCATCGAAATTTTGTTAATAACAATTCGGGTTGCTTATATGGAAGCCTATAGCGTGAGAATGGAAACAAAATTACTCAAAAAATTTGGTGGAAAAAATGTTCTATCGAGATTTTGTTAATAACAATTCTGATTATTGTTATGAAAGCATATAGCGTAGCAATGAAAAATAAAATTTTTGCGAAAAGTTCAGTGGACAAAATGATCCATCGAAATTTCTTTAATAACAATTCTGATTGTTTTTATGGAAGCCTATAGCGTAGTAATGAAAAAAAATTACTCGGAAATTTTTGGGGAAAAAATGTTCCATCGAAATTTTGTCAATAACAATTTTGGTTGTTTTTATGGAAGCCTATAGCGTAGCAATGAAAAAAAAAAATTATGGAAAAAATTTTCTGTCGAAATTGTGTTAATAACATTTCTGGTTGTTTCATTGAAACCTATAGCGTGGCAATATAAAAGAAATTTCCCGAAAATTTTAGTGGAAAAAATGTTCCATCGTAATATAGTTAATAATAATTTTCATTGTTTTTATTGAAGCTTATAGCGTGGAAGCGAAAAAAAAATTCTCGAAAATTTTCGTGGAAAAAATTATCTATCGAAATTTTGTTGAAAACCATTCTGTTTGTTTTTATTGAAGTTAAATGCGTAGCAATGATAAAAGAATTATAGAAATTTAGTTTACAACCATTCTGGTTGTTTGCACAAAAGCATATAGTGCAGCAAGGAAAAAGATATTGCTCAAAAATTTTGGCTCAAAATATTTTCTATGCAAATTTTATTTACAAAAATTCTTGTTGTAATTGAAGCCTATTGCGTAGCAATAAGAATACATTTTCTCCAAAATTTTGGTTGAAATAATTTTCTATCGAAATTTTGTTTACCACAATTCTGGTTGTTTTATTGACGCCCATTGCATAGAAAAGAAAAAACCAATTTTATATCGAAATTTTGTTTACAACAATTTTGGTTGTTTGCATTGAAGTCTATTGCATAGAAATAAACGAATTTCGAATATCTTGGTTGAAAAAATTTGCGATCGTAATTTTGTTAATAACAATTCTGGTTGTTTTCATGGAAGCCTAAAGCGTAGCAGCGAAAAAAATTCTCGAAAATTTTGGTAGAAAAATTTGTTATCCAAATCGAAATTTTGTAAATAAAAATTCTAGTAGTTGTTATGGAAGCCTACAGCATAGCAATGCAAAAAAATGTCGAAAATTTTGGTAGAAATAATTTTCTCTCGTCATTTTGTTAATAACAATTCTGGTTGTTTTTATGGAAGCCTATAACATAGCAATGAAAAAAGAATTTTTCTAAAATTTTGGTGGGAATATTTTTCTATTGAAATTTGGCTTACAACAATTCTAGCTGTTTTTACTGAAGTATATTGCGTAGCAATAAAAAAAAATGCTGTATACAAATTTTTGATTACAACTATTCTGGTTGTTTTATGGGACCCTATTGCCTAGCATTAAACAAAAATGTTCCCGAAAATTTTGTTGAAATACTATTCATTTGAAATTTTGCTTAAAACAATTCTGGTTGACCTCATTGAAGAATATTGCGTAGGAATTAGAAAAAGTTTACTCGAAAATTGTGGTTGAAAAAGTTTTCGATCAAAATTTTGTTAATAACAATTTTCTTTGTTTTTTTTTAAGCGTATAGCAATTAAAAAAATTCTCTCGTAAGTTTTGGTTAAAAAAATTTTCTATCGAAATTGTGTTTACAGCAATTCTGGTTGTTTTCGTTGAAGCCTATTGTGTAGCAATGAAAAAATTTTTACTTTAATATTAGTTAAAAAAATTTTCTATCGAAATTTTGTTTACATCAATTCTCGTTGTTTTTATTGAAGCCTATTGCGTATCAATGAAAAAAAATGTTCTCAAAAGATTTGGTTGAATTTTGTGTGAAGAGGGTGTATTTACAATCATTCTAGTTGTTATTGTCATTGAAGCCTATTGCATAGCAATGAAAAAAAAAAATACTCGAAAGTTTTGGTTGAAAAAATGTTCTATCTAAATTGTTTTTATAACAATTCTCGTTGTTTTTGAAGCCTATAGCATACACAAAAAAAATTTCCTTAAAAACATTCGTTCAATAAATTTTCTGTAGAAACTTTGTATGTAACAATACTCGTTGTTTTGATTGATGCATATAGCGTAGGAATCCAAAAAAATTTCTCGAAAATGCTTTTTGAAAAAATGTTCGATCGAAATTTTGTTAATAACAGTTCACGTCCTTGTCATTGAAGCTCCTTGCATAGCAATGAAAAAAACATTTTCGAAAATTGTGGTTTTTGTTTACAAAAATTCTGGTTGTTTAATTAAACGCTATTGCGTAGTAAAGCCTAGTGCGTAGTAAAGAAAAACAAAATTTACTCGTAAATTTTGGTTGAAAAAATTTTCTATCGATATTTTGGTTACAACAATTCTTGTGCATTGTACTGAAGCCTATTGCGTAGCAATGAAAACCAAATTTCTCGAAAATTTTGTTTGAAAAAATTTTGTATTGAAATTGTATTTACAACAATTCTAGTAGTTATTATTGAAGCCTATTAGAGTTCCCTATGGGCAGCCAAGCTGACAGGACGTGTTTGTTATCGCTCCTATGCTTACACCGAGAATTTCGTGAATTTGGCTCGGGAATTGTGCTCTTTTTTATGCTTGGGTGCTTTGTGCGGCTGTTGTGCATAGTGAACTTTGTGGTGTCGTTTAGTGACAATATTGGTGGATAAACCTTTCACCGAAATAATAACTGGAGCTGCAAAATGGCCGATGATCATACTACACTACTTCTAGAGATTCGAGACATCAGGTCATTGAGAAAAACGAACAAGGATACGAAGAAAGGCGTTTAGAAGATAAAATCTACCCAATCCCATGATAAAAACAAACTCTATTAAATTTAGGAAAAGCTAAAAATGACGAATAAGAAAATCGAAAATATGGAAAGATCGGTCAGGTCCTATAATTTAATGTTATTCAAGGTTGCTGATAAGGAGGAAACGAAAAATCAATTACTCGGGAAGGTACTGTATATAGTAAACACAGCTGGTGTTGAAATCAAAGAATATGTGATTGCTTCTGTATACAGGGTGGGTCATTTCTTTGCATCTAGGAACAGGCCAATCCTTATTAAGTTAATTGCACCACGATGGAAACAACCGTTTTTCAACAAAGTGCTTAATTTTGCAAAATTGAATTTGGCGATAGCAAATGCTGCATCACCAGAAGAAAGGAAAGAAAAATGGTCACTTTTACAGGCAAGATACATACTCAGAATGAAAGGCGAGGAGACTACACTGAAGGGACTTACGTTGTATAGAGGAGACTCAGCAATAACATCGGAAGAAATACAAGCTATCATACAGAATGGAGTTACAAAAGAATGAGGCTGGTTCTCTCCATGATGACATAAGAAACAACTTTATTATTGCTAAAGATACTGTTATGAAGAATCAAAATAGGTGCGATCTTCGAAGGCCTCGCTCAGAATCTGCGAGCACAAAGTGAAATGGCTCAATTGACACGTATTTGCAAGTCAGGCCTAGATCAAACAGATAGAAAACAACTAAAAATATGCAGTTGAAGGTAGAGGAATTTGGAACAAAAAAGTCAAGAGGGATTGGAAATGATCTCAGAATGTTGAAGAAGAAACTAGGAAGGCAAGCAATCAAGAGGATCCTTATCTGCGTATAATTTTTTGGACATTACTCGGATCTTATGCAGCACATGCTGAAAACGGATATTCTTTGCTTCATGGAGACTTGGATTTCAAGGGCCCCAACTTCTTCACCGCCTTGGTTGGATAAGTAAAATTTAGCTGTATTGTGCGCTACAAAATAAAATAATAAGGGTAGAGCAAGGGGGGTCTCATAGTCGCGTATAAAAGAGACTTATACGAGCATGGCATTCTGTAAAAGCAGTCAGAAACATTAATTCTAAAATTTTACAACACAGATTTCCAATTTATTGTAGCTGTAGCCTATTATCATCGAATGGTTAAGAAAAATGGAAAAAAACGAGTTCAGAGCGGTAATCAAACATTTTCATTTAAAGGGTTTAACTCCATATGAGATAAAAAATGAATTGGACTCAGTT
>NC_046659.1:38768174-38778537 GCF_010883055.1 Belonocnema kinseyi
CAAAGACCGTAAAGTCAGCTGGTAAGGTTATGGCTACAGTTTTTTGGTATGCACGTGGAATTATACTTATTGACTACTTGGAAAAGGGTAAAACAATCACTGATGAATATTATACATCATTATTAGAGCAGCTGAAAGAAGAAATTTAAAAAAAAAAACGACCACATTTGGCGAGAAAAAAAATTCTCTTTCATTACGATAACGCCCGAGTTCACACATGCTTCGTTTCAATGGCTAAAATTGAAGAACTAAAATTCGAATTGGTCGAACACCCACCGTATTCACGAGATTTAGGCCCCAGTGACTTTTTCTTATTTCCAAACTTGAAAAAATGGCTCGGTGGACAGAGATTTCCAGACAACGAAGACGTCATTGCCTCTGTAAGTGCTTATTTTGAGGAACTTCCGAAAACGCACTTTTCTGAAGGATTAAAAAAACTTGAAAAGCGATTGACCAAGTGTATAGAGCTCCAAGGAGATTATGTTGAAAAATAAAAAAAAATTTACCCAAAAAAAATTATTTTTATACTTAATTCTAAGGACTTATTGAACTACCCTCGTATAAAGACAGGAATTTCATTCCAGATAATTAGAGAAAAACGATAGAATATCAATTTTTATCATTAAAATGGGGGGGGGGGGTAAATTATTAAATGAGTATACACAGAGCATGTGTCATATTTCTTTGGAAACCCCACCGGAGCTTGACGTGGATGATTTGAATTGCAAGCTTCTAGAAAACTATTAGAATAGAAGCTACGAAAGTTGATATGAGAGAAACATGTCATAAGCCTAAACATCTAACATACCGAAACCCCTGGTTCGATGGGGATTGCGCAGGTGGTAAATGATGTGTAAGGAGGTGCCTCAGGAAATGCGTTAAGAATAAATTCAAAATTGAGGTAAATTGAAAAATATATAAAGAGGCAAAAAAGAATTATGAAAAATTATTGGAAGAAAAACGCAACTCATATGGAGAATCAATTACTAGTTTAATTCGACCATGTCGTAATGCTAAAAGTTTTTGGTTAACAGTCAATGAATTTCGACCACGCATGAACTCACAAAACCCTACAAGTCCAAAGATATGGTATGACTATTTCCGGCACAAGTTGAAAAAAATCAAAGGTTAACAAAGCTCCGGGGCCTGACGGACGAAGCAGCGAATTTTTTTTTAATCTTCCTGAAAATTGTCTTATGTACATTGGATGTATGTTTAATAAAATCATGGACGTGAACACGATTCCTCTAGCTTGGGCGAATACTCATATGTCAATGCTGCATAAGAAAGGAGACCGGAATGACCCAGCAAATCATAGACCTATATCTGTGGTACACAGTATAACAACAATATTTACACAAATCTTGCACGAACGTCTTACAGATTGGGCTGACACAGCCATTCATTGTTATGGAATAAATTATTTCAAATAGGAATTAGCTCTAAGTTTATCAAAAATTTTAGGAGTCTTTATGAAAGAGCGAATATCAGAATTCGAGTAACAGAGGGCCTGTCGGACTCTGTGGATATTACGGAGGGTGTACTACAGGGAGAAGTCCTGAGTCCTCTTTTCTTTGCTTTATTCCTCCATGATTTTGAGGACTATTTCAGAGAGAATGGATTCGAGGGAATTTCGATTGATTCGGGACACGAAGAACTTAAACTTAAAATAAATGAACAAAAAACCAAGACAGTAATTTCCCACAAGGGAAAGCTTAAGGAGGAAAGCTGCACCTTCCTCTACGCTGAAAATCCAATCGAAGTGGTAAGGGAATTTAGTTATCTGGGCGAAACTTTCTCGAGTTCGGGTCTCCCTTCTAAAAAATTAGAAACAGCAAAATCCTCAGTCAATGTTGCGACAGATTCGGTATTACAAATTCTATGGAGTACCAAATCAGATTCCTGCAAAACGAAAGAAACTCTATTTCGTACATTAGTTACAACTGTCCAGTTCTACGATGTAGAAATCTGGGGAATGAGGCTTTTAGATAAGATAGATACTGTCCATACCATGTTCTACAAAAGAGTTCTGGGCCTGCCAAATTTCTGTCCAAGCGATGCGATAAGAACGGAAATAGGAGATCCTCCTTTATCTTGTGAGACATAGAAGGGGTCCTTAAACTGGTTGGAGAAATAATATAGGATGGCTGATTCTAGGTTGCCTAAAATTTGTTTGAATAGATTAATTATGCTAGCGCAACAAAAATCGATAAAGATCAAGTATAACTGGTTCATGCAAATCCAGCTATCAATAACTTGAATTCAAGAAGGGTGGGGAGATGAGTTGAAGTCTCAGGACTCCTTGACTCTCCCTAAATAAAAAATTACCGAAGGGTATATTGATAAAGATAAGGACGAAGATAGAAGGCGGGTTGAGCAGTCAAGTATTCTTGAAGTATATCCGTATTTGAAACTAGTTAAAGGGCCACAACCGTACTTGAGTTTCCAACTACCCATGAATAAAGAATACTGTAAATTTTGTAACCAACCCGAACCAGAATAAAGTAAGAATACTGTAAATTTTGTAACCAACCTGAACCAGAATAAAGTAAGAATACTGTAAATTTTGTAACCAACCCGAACCAGAAAACCTGTACCATCTATTGGTTGAGTGTCCCGTCTACCTCGAAGTAAGAAGCTCAGTATTTGCATTAGGAAATAAAAGTTTAACCTATCTAGAGATAATCTTCAGGACTCTAAATGCGAACACGCGGGAGGATGTTGTAAAATTGTATTAATTCCTGCGTTAGATAAGTATAACCCGTTTAGCGATATCTTAGTTCGATAATAAAGAGCGAAATAATGCAAAACTTCTCTCCTAAGAAAATACACAATGTTACTTTAAGATTTTACATATGATCAAAACTATGATGTATGTACCTACAGACACTTAATTTGTATAGGCATATGCCAAAACAAATTAATAAATATATATAATAAATACAACGAATATCTTATAGAAACTTGGTTAATAAAAACTCTGATCGTTTTTATTGAAGACTATAGCGTAGCAATGAAAAAAAAATTTCTCGATAATTTTTTTTTTGAAATTTTGTTTACAACAGTTATGGTTGATTTTATTAAAGCCTATAGCGTAGCAATTTAAAAAATTAATTGCGTAGCAATTAAAAAAAGTCTAAACATACTTGGACATGAATGTCTTATCCGAGACTCCACAATCGAACGGAACTTTTAGGAGATTACTTCTTAGAGCACGAACGACGGGTCAGCAAGAAAGTGACCAAGAGGGTCAAAGAATCAAAGTCGAAGACAGGAAGAGGAAAGATTGCCAGTCGGGGAATACATACGGAAAAAGATACCGTGAAAACTCCCTCATCCCACTATAGGAAGAGAGTGAAGAAACCCTCTCTGAGCCCCGTGGAGGTAAGCACCTTGATGCAGGGGATGAAGAAGCCGAGAACCCGTGCTGCAATAACGGCTTCAACTCCGAAAAAGGAGCAGGGAGTGGATTCTAAGCTGGCATCTAAATCAAGTAAGAAGACGAAAGAGAAGCAGCGATGA
Source organism: Belonocnema kinseyi (assembly GCF_010883055.1). Taxonomy (NCBI): domain Eukaryota; kingdom Metazoa; phylum Arthropoda; class Insecta; order Hymenoptera; family Cynipidae; genus Belonocnema; species Belonocnema kinseyi. Next base: position 38,771,697 of record NC_046659.1, read on the forward strand.
ACCCGACCCTAGGCGGTTATCATGAAAACGTGTGAAGCTTGAACATACGCAGAGAACCTCAAAGCCCTCAAGCAAAACTGGAACCTGATATGCTTGGCACTACAATCTAAAAGGGCTTTAGAGGTACTCTAAAGGTCTTTGTCGAGATATGTGAAAAAATGGCGACGAAGCTAGTACACGCAGGACATCTGAAGGTGGGATGGGTGTCCTGTCGTGTACGCAAGAAGCTAGAGGTCATCCATTGCTACCGCTGTCTCGGCGTCGGCCACTGGGCAGCGAGCTGCAGGGGTCTTGATCGGATCAAAGGATGCTGGAGTCTGAGGAGTGCGCAGCACTCCCTTGGTGCTTTCTCTGCGATGTACGAAGTGAGGAGCCCCGGTCTAACCCACTGTCGTGGTCTAGAAGATGCATATCATTTAGGAAGGCCACCCCTTTAAGGAAGCCTCCTAGATGACAAAAGTAAATATTTAAGCCCAGCTATTATGTCGAAGACCGACGAGTCCGTTGCGCGACATTGTCGCGATACTGCGAACGATGCGTACATCATAGCTGGACTGGTCTGAAGAAGGGTTGGTCTGATCCGAAGTCCAGAAGTTAAAATATGTAAACCAGTAGCAACCTTAGTAGGTAAGAAAACGGCAACCCGCTGAAGTAATGCGCAAGCTGTTTCGGGGGGGGGGGGGCAATGCAAAGGAGAAAGGGTGGTGTTTTTAGTGGGTCGTTGCAACGACGCTATGACGTTGCAGTGACGCTAGCAACGCGTTGGTAGCGTCACTATAATGATCAAATTAAAATCTTAATTTATATTAGATATATAAATATGAAGATCGTTGTAGTCCAGCTATCAGCATCCTTACATTACCGAGAAGTGCGGACCCTTCTCGGTGTGTTGTTAGAAAATTTTTTACTAGTCCTCATTTAAAAAAATTCTTTATTCACGTTTCATTAAACTTTAAAAGTTCGCTACTTATTTGTCCTGCCCGTCAACTCAGTTCATACATGACATATCTGATAGCGAATTGCTAGTCAACATTTTTCCTAACGCGCTATACGTTATTAACAACCGGGAAAATACGAATTAAGTTTTATTATGAAATAAAACAAAACGCAGAAGAGTTTTAAAAAAGTGAATGATAATTTATTTCGATACGATTTGTGTTGAATAAGATAGAGAAAATGTGATGTCAAATTCGTTGTGGATTCGGAAGCTAAATGAAACACAATCAAAATTTTCTGTTAAAAGAAAAATTGTTTGCAATTATATTTCTATTTTCCAAACCCTAATATACATTGACAAATAATTTTTAACTGAACGTTGTATATACATATCCTAAACTTGTTAAGAAAGTATTTCGTTGAAAATCTGATATTTAAGCTATTTATTCTAATACACTTTTTAAATTTCATATTTTCAAGAGATTGTGTCAAAAGTCGTAAAAGTTCATTTTCTGCTACAAAATTTGTTTCCACACATAAAATGTTATATTTAATTAAAATTTTCTTAATTGAATTAATTTCTCATTCGCATCCATACTTGATGTATTTGTTGTCTTTCAAAGATTCTTTTGAAGGAGTGTTGGAAACAAATTTCTCATAACAGGAATAAAAAAACGAAGGAATTTGGAAAATTTTTCGGAAAAGATAAGGAAATTTTTCTAGAACAAGTTTTACAACATACACAAACTGGAATAAAATTGGACATTTAATTCCGCACTTATAGAATCTGATATAATATTTCTCGTATGGTATATAGGGAAAAGTTGGCTACAGGAAGTCAGAACGGTTCAAAAGCATATCGATGTTCTTTCTAAAACTAACCTCGGAAGTTAGACACATCTACATGAGGTAAAATCCTTTGCGGAATTAAAACATCTGAAACATAATCTCTCATAAAGTTATGCTTATTATACAAAAAAAATCCAAGGGGAAGATTTTCCTGAGTTAAAACTTTTTTTGCATAAACCATTATAAAATATAACTTGTTAGAGATTAATTTACTGAATATATTTTTTAAAACTATTGAACTGAGACACAGAAAGCCCTACACTTCGTTGCTGTTCTGAAAAGATCTGTACTCAGTTAAGTTTCTAAAGTTTTTAAACAGTTGCATTCGTTGATATATTAATTAACTTGATTTATCTTTCACGAACATTTTCTTTATCCTGCTGGATTTTCCTATTTTATAAACATACCTACTTTAAAGTAAAGACGATACATACGTGCCAACCGTCCGCATGTAAGAACAGAAAATATTTTTATCCAGTTTGTCAACATTCGTCTCAATATTTTTTAAATATTAGCCTCATCGATTCTTTGTTAGCGATGATACATCGTCTACCAAATATGGGCTTATTATTTTAAATTTAGGTAGAAAACCGCAAATAGCACAATAACAATGTATCCTGAATGCAAGTATAAAAGTGAAAACATGATTAATGGTTCTGTTTTTTCTCAAATGTAAGAAAGTGGGATGGAGAATCAATGGGAAGTGTCAAAACAAATTTAATTTAAATAAGACTTAAATAGAAAAAGAACACTAATATAACTTTTCAGCAAGACGCCATTAAGGTAACGGGCCATATTATGTGACGGTTTTCAGAGTAACGACCAAAATATCGTTAAGTACAAATGCTTGAGTGAACTACTCAAAATAATCAAGAATATTTTGAAAGTCCAATATCTTTAGTGTCAAAACCAAGTCGCAAAATGTTTATTTGCGATAATTAAATAAAAATAAAAGGGAAAATGTAATGGCTTAGCATGTCCCTATGATGGAACACCTTTTCCTCACCATGTCCCATTGTCACCATTTGAATACTATTTAAAAAATGATAATTTTCAAAAAGCAAAGAAAATTCCTGTCAGTCTAACATTTAAAAGATAAATATCAATAACTAAATATCAGAGTAAATGAAAAAAGTATATAATCCCTTGTTACTTTCAATCTTAGCACGTTTATTTGTTTATCTTTTATATGCAATAAATACAAGAGAATAAAATTTTTCTACAAACAATACGCATTTAAGTGTATTTCAAACGCAAGAACACTTATCATTAAAGGAACAAATGTATTCTTAAAGCTTTAAATTGTTACTTTTCTTGCTTAATTTTTTTTTCTGCAATTTATTATTTCTTTGCTGTAATTTTTTTCCCTTCAGCGATCTCTTGTTTTTGCTGTTGTAAAATTTTTGTTACAGCTTTTCCAGTTTTTCAATAAAAACGCATTTTTTATGTTACTAAAAACTTATCTTTTTAGCTTGAAGATTTACAAATTTGGTAAAAAGCAACTGTTTGGTTGGAAATTACCTTTTTTGTTGGAAGTTTATAATTTTGGTTCGCAATTTATCATTTTTAATCAAAAATGTAAGTACTTGGTTAGAAATTTATGTATTTTGTTGGTAATTTCGATTTTTTAAAAATTAATCTTCTTGGTTAAAAAATAAACTTCTCGACTGAAAAAGTAACTCTTTTAATTTGTGTTTCAAATTGACTTATTCTTAGTTAAAAATTTACCTATTTGGTTACAAATTTCTCTTTTTAGTTGAAAATTCAATTATTTGTTCAAAAACATACTTTTTCTGTTAAAAATTTGTGTTATTTGGTAGAAAATTTATCTTCTTGGTTAAAAAATTGTCTTTTTGGTGGAAAACTCTATCACTTGGCTTAAGTTGGTAGAAAATCAATGTATTTTATTTTAAAATGGTCTATCTGGCGAGAAAATTAATCCTGTTTGTTAAAGATTTATCATTTACATTAAGAATTCAACCATTCTTTTTTTAAATACACCTTTTTTAGTTAAATCAAACTGCTAAGAAATTTCTTTTTTGCAGATTATTCAATTAGTTACTATAAAACAGGTAAATAAACAGCATTGAGTGTCATATAAAACAACCTATTGATACGTTTGTAGGTATAATTTTTCTTTTGAACCAAGTGCTACAGGTAGAACAAATTATTCGCAATATTTTTACACATTTATAAAATCGTTATATTAGACGAATTTAAATCAGAAGTGTTCGAAAACTTTCTATAACTTATACTATAAAAGTATTTATAAATAGACAATTTTAAATTTAAACCTTCAAAATTGAACAATTTCTAAGGTATCAATTTGTAAATGTACGCTTCTAAACATGAACAATTTCGTATTGAAGATTTTAAAAAAGTGACTACTTAAAATTTAGCAGTACAATAGTACAATATATAAAATAATATAAAATATATAAAATAAATAAATAAATACAATAAATAATAATATATAAAATAGTACAATTTAGTAACAATTCGAACTGAAACTTTTAAATTTTACAACTTTAAATTGTAATCCTGTAATTTTAACATATGTGTGAACACAATACATTATATGAAATGAAAAAAAAATTTTAAATTACCTAATTTAACAATCGTAATTTACAATTAGTAGATCGAGTTAATTGATGTTAACGGTCTGACACTTTGTGAAATTGAGGTAATTTTAATTGATGAAAAACAAAATTCGGCTTTTATTGTAAGGCGTTTAGACGTCGAATCGTTTTCTTCGCATGTAAATGCCTATAAAGTAAACACTGTAAATAAATGGCTCTATTTTTCGTATGAAAACGATCACCTAATATAATTAGTTAAATTAACTTATTTTATTCAATGACACTTATAGAAATAATAAGTTGTTTTGAAATTAAACTTGGTAATAATTACCATTCAATGAATTTGTAAATGAATTTTAGCTACAAAATAGTTGTTTTTTACGAATGATTCAGGTTTTGAGAGTACAAAAACTATGTTTTTAATCTAAAAAATATTTAGTAACGCCGACAAAACTATTTTGTGTATATTGCAAAACAATTTATTTGAGACAAAAAATAATTTGATTGACCTTACAAAAGTATTTCGTTAGGTTAACATACAAATTTTGTTAAACGAACAAAATATTGTATTGGGGTGGCAAAAGAATTTTGTGGTCCCAACAAAAAAATTTGTTTACGCGAACGAAACAATTTTGTTTGGCTAACAAAAGCTCTAAACAACAAAATTTGTTGGCTCAACAAAATATTTTTGTTGCACGAAGAATAACAAAATTATTTTGTTGAGCCAACAAAATTTTTGTTGTTCCAGCCAAACAGTTTTCTCAGTAGTGTATGAACTCTGTTTTGCCCTACTATGGAGGTCGAGTCGAAGGCGCCTTGCCATGTTAAAATGCTTGCGGGCAACTGCAATGTTTGTAGGCACTTAATCTTTTTGATACAAAGTTTATTTGTTCTGTTGAAAAATCAACCGTTTAGTTGAAAATTTATTTTATTTCATTAGAGAGTGATTTCTTTAAATGATAATGAAAATATTTTATTTTTTGCTGTGTATTTATCACTTTTATTTTAAAGTTTATGTACATTGTTCAGACTATGTCTTTCGGTAAAAAATTAATTTTTGTTTGTTTGAAAATTCATTTGTTTGGTTGAAAATTACTTTTTCTATTCAAGTGAAAATCTAATTTTTAAACCAAAAAGTCAAATAAATTTTTTGTCGAAACTGTCTAGTATTAAGAAGGTAGGAATGTCTCATTAAAACCTCAAATTAGTAATTTTAAACCAAATAAATGAATTTTCAATGAAAAAGTTAATTTTTTACCAGAAAAGACAATTTTCAAACAAAATAGATCAATTCAATTTTTAATCGTTTAAACAAGTGTAATTTGTTTGAATAATTTCTTTTTGAAAAATCGTTTTTCCTCAAAAATGATCACTATTGGTCTAGTGGAATATTTTCAACATAAGTTTATTTATTTTTAATTATATCAACAAATAAAATTTGTTTCAATAATTTCATTTCGAATTTTTAAAAATGAAAAATTATTATTGTGAGCCTAGTGGAATATTTATCAGTAATAATTAATTACTGATTATTAATTAATTTAATAATAATTAATTTACCAGTTATATTTAGGTAATAATTTTTATTTTAAAAAAATATTTAGAAAATAAAGTTAATCAAACAATGCTGATAAATATTCCACTTAAGAAATATTAATAATTTTTATTTAAAAAAAAATTTTTTTACAACTTCTATTTCTTCAAACAATTGAAAATTAATGAGCCAATGTTAATAAATATTCCACGAGACCAATAGTAATAATTTTGATGGAAAAAAAGAATTTTCGAAAAAAATTGTTCAAACAAATTCCATTTGTTTAAATAATAAGCAATTAATTAACGAGTATTAATAAATATTCCATTAGACCAATATTATTCATCTGAAATAAAAAAAGACGAGAATACATTGTTCAAACGGTTGATTTCATGAAGAATTGACATTTTTTGTTTTAAGGGTAACTTTCAGGTACTCGTGGGGGTGTGTTAGGGGGGCCAACCCCATATGTCTGATAGATGGAATTCTTTGTTGGATAATTCTCTATAGGCTTCCATACATTCCCATCACATTTCTTCAAATTCTAAAAAATTATTCTAAAAACTCAAAAGAGTGATTTTTCTCTATGCATTTTGCATGGGAAACTTCAAGTCAAAACTTCTGCATTATGTTACAGGGGACATTTAAAAGCGCGCACAGTGGGAAGAAATTTACTTTTTTCCTTCAAAAATGTCCAGTATCTTCAACTTTGGTCTGATTTTGAATTTTTCTGTTCTAAATTAAAGAAAATTAAATTCTAAAGAGCTTGGCGCTCCGAAGTTTTGTCTTCCCTATTTTTTTATTAATAACTTTGTCACTCAAAGTATGGAGAAACTGAAATTTTGTACATACAGTCTGTCAAGTTAAAGCGTGGGTGGCTTTACTCGCAGTCGGTAAGGTGTATCGACATGATTTTGGTGTCAAAATATTAAGAAGAGCTCCC
>NC_046659.1:38778637-38784874 GCF_010883055.1 Belonocnema kinseyi
GAGGGAGCTCTTCTTAATATTTTGACACCAAAATCATGTCGATACACCTTACCGACTGCGAGTAAAGCCACCCACGCTTTAACTTGACAGACTGTATCAATTTTTTAAGATTTAATAACTGATTACAGCACTAATTGAAAAGTTGATAATAACCATTGTTGTAAATAATTCTTGTAGCAAAATATCGTCAATTTCTTTTTTCTTTGAATAACGTACGTTACTGTGGATTGCAGTTGCCCAAACATTTTAACACGGCAACGCGCCTTCGACTAGACCTCCATGGTAGGGCGCAACAGAGTTCATACGCTATTCCATTTAAGTGTACTTCTGTAACGTAATGTACAAGGCGCCGGTTGAGAGCCATAGCGCTTCGAGATCCAGGCCAGCGCTGTACAATAGAAAAAGGTCGCCGAGGGATCAAACAGGCTGCGGTACCCTCAGATCGTCTACAGCAGCGGTCGGCACGCTCTTGCCCAGGGCAGGGTACCCTGCCCTGGCTGCCCTACGACCTTCTTTCAGGGCAGTACCTGCAAGCTTGGCTAGACCACCCCTTTCCCCAGGGGGTCCTTTGTTAGAAAATGGGAAAAAAATGTGAGATTAAAAAATTCTCAATTTTGCAATCAGTGACTTAGAGGTAATATATTTGGAGTCTACGTATTTTTTCGATCCCAACGACATGTAATTTGTCTCTAAAGGTTCAACATTTGAGAAGCATTTAGTACTAATTTGAATGTAAAGCTGATGTTTCTTGATATTAAACTCCTTCAAATTTTTAACTTTTCTAGGCAAGTAATACTATATATCATTGGAATCGGAAAAATTCGTAGATGCTGATAATACTTTTTTCAAATCGCTAGTTGAAAAATTAAAAGTTTTGAAATGTCCTTACTTTTACATGTCTGTGGATAAAAGACCCTTGCTGGAATAAGCCGGGTGGAGCCTGGCCATACCTGAAAATTAAGCAAAAGGTTTGCCGACCACTGGTCTTAAGCCCACTATTTCATTTAAATGTCCTCCTGTTACATGATGTAGAAACCGTAGAAAATTTTTTAAAGTCTTTAGCCATACTTTTCAAAACAAAATATCTAAGCACTTTAAACAGTACAAATTTTGTCTGCATAAATTGCATTCCTAGGTTTAACCAATTCTCTAGGCGTGGTCATGCTTATGATTGATAAATTGCATACTGATTTTTAGGTGTAACAATATCCACCTTTGCATTTAATTGTAATAGTTTAATTTCTGAAAATGTATAATATACAATTTTGTAGCCAATTTTACTTTGTTTCAGATATCGACAGATTAATTGAAAAACTTTTATTTTGTAACGGAAAAATATTTAAATTGAACTTTTAATAATTAAACGTATTAGAAGAAACTTTCTCTTTTTTCTTAAAAATTTTCTAGATTTCAAAAAAAAAAGCTTGAGTAATACTGCAATAACTATCCATCTCAGCGTAAACATGACTCGATATTTTAATTTCAACAGTCTTACACTGAAGAAATTAATATTTTGATTTTACTTTCATTTAAGAAAACATTAGGTAAAGCCAGATGATCAATGGAAGAGATATGAAGGTCAAATACATTTCTATAGACCTAAGTGACGCTGTGTTCCCACATTGGAACAGCTTTAGTCCCAACAGCATTGGTACAGTAACGCTCCCTGAACGCGGGAGCTTGGAATCCCCACCAGTGATTCCAGATTTGAAACGAGATTCACTCCGATCCTATCACAGGTCTATGTCCGAGTGAATATGGTATTAGACGATGTACATGACTGGGTTGCGCGGGCAACCCATTTCTCCTCTTCTCAATTTGAAAACTCGAAGATGCACAATTGCCGGTCGGAACACTTCGGCGATTCTATTTATATCTCTATCAGCTTTGAAATAAAATCAAGAGATTGGGATTTTAATATTTCCAGATTTCGATGCCTCTTTATATGCGTATATTTTGAGGTTACGTTACTTCAAGTATAAAATAAAAATGATATAAATATTAATACTATTATATATAAATATATGGACATATTATTAATGATAATATTATAATTTTGTTATATTATAATAGTCTTATTTATATAATGATCCGCATTTGAAAGAAATTGAAGAAATTGGTGATTTTGGAATTCATCTTGTTTGGATAAAAACTCAATTATTTAGTTGAAAAATTAATTATTTTGTTGAAAATGTAAGTATTTTGTAAAAAAGTCCACTTTTCTATCAAAAGTTCAACTACTTTGTTCAAATTTATTTATTTTTTATTTTAAGGTTAATCTCTTTCGTTGAAAATACATTTTTGAAACTGAAAATGTAACAAATTTAACTATTTGCTTGAATTGTTAAAATTGTAATGAGCTAAATTTAACTTCAAACGCTAAAATTTTAATTTAATAAATGATTCAAAATTAATTTAAAACTTCAAATTATTTAATATAATTAGAAACACAATGTAGATTTTTGCAGCTTTAAAAAAATTAAGCCTTGTGAGAATTGTAAAATATTTAAAAAGAGTAACCAAAACTGTTTTGATTGCTAAGAAAATTGAAAATCACTTTTAATTTTGAAAAATTAGTTTTAAGGGAGTATTTGAAAATATTAAAAAAATAAAGAATCAGCACGATTTTAAGGCAATTTTTTTATTTTGCTGTTTTTTTAATGCTAGGAAAAAATCTAATTAACAAAATATATCAATTTTCAACCCAAAAGTTTACTTTTTAACAAAATAAATTAATTTTCTATCAAATAATTTGTGTTTTAACTGTTTATGTTTATATTATATAAAACGATTTTTTATTTATTTTTAGTTTGTTAGAAGCGAGGGTCACTTCTTTTTATTTTTTTATTCCCAAATTTTTTTGTAGGTCCTTTACGGTGGTTTTTTATGCCTTTCGGGCTTTTTCCACCGATAAAATATATTTATTTATATATATACGACTCAAAATTTTTGTTTTTCTTTCATTACATAACCTTCCTTCGAATTTAGTAATTTAAGTTTACAAAGTTTGTAGTTTATCAATGGATCAATTGCAGGTTCTCTACTCTACTTGGATAATTTTTTGACAATACATGTAAAAATTTATGTACTCAAAACATTGCCAAAACTTTTTTTTTCTCGCGAAATTAGTAAAACACATTTCGAAGTTTCATTTCTTTTTTCCTAACAGGTGTAATTAAGATTTTTAAAATTCTAATTTCTTACTAACAGTAGTTGAGTGATATAAATTTAAAAAACTTAACCAATTCCCAAAAAATTATATATTTTTATGAAGATTTTTCCTTATGTTTTACAAACTACATAATTACTACATCTTTTTAATAAAAGGATAAGGTGTGTTGTCAAGAAATTATCCACATATTTCTTTAAAGTGTTTTTCTTTCAAACTATTGATATAAATATTTATAAATAGGTAACACAGATAATTTTGTAATACAAATATTTACCTTTTTCTTTTTAGTTTAAACAATATCATATACTAAAGAAAAACTTGGACAATTTTTCGATAATTCACGTTATCATTTTATCAGTTATTAAAATTCAATTATTCATAACATATTCAAAATCTCGTTTGTATAAAAACTCAATTATTTAGTTGAAAAATATATTATTTTGTTGAAAATGTAACTATTTTGTAAAAACGTCCTCTTTTCTATAAAAAGTTCAACTGCTTTGTTAAAATTTATTTATTTTTTTCATTGAAGGTTCATCTCTTTCGTTGAAAATTTAATTTATTTTGTTAAAAATTCGTTTTTCTTTGTAGAAATTAAATTGTTTATGGAAAATTTATACTTTTTGGTAAAAAATTAAACTTTGCTGTTGAAATATTAACTGTAAATATTTTGTTTTTTCAAAGTCTATTATTTTGTTGTAAATGCAACTATATTGTTAAAAATTAAAATCATAATTTTTGGGTGGAAAATTCGATTATTCACTTAAAGTTGAACTACTTAGTAAAAAAATTAATTTTTTCTTATTAAGGATTCATAATTATAGTTGAAAATTCAACTATTTGCCTTCAAATTAACTTTTTTGTTAAAAATTTTACTGTTTCGTAAAAAAATGTATCTTTTGGGCGTTTAAAGTCAACAATTTGATAGAAAGTTAAACTATTTGGTCGACAATTAAAATTTTGGTTGAAAAATCATATTTTTTGGTTGAAAATTCAGCTTTTTTGTAGATAATTCGTCTTTTTGACTCTAAAATTAAGCAGTCTCTTTGAAAATTCATGTATTTTGTTTATTATTTGTCTTTTTTGTAGAACTTTAATTTTCTTGGTCGAAAATTCATCTTATTGGTTGATGTTTGATTGAAATATCAACTTTACTTCTTCTTGGGTTTAAAATTCGATTACTTCACTAAGAGTTGAACTACTTTGTAAAAAATACGCTTTTATAACAACGTTTTATAATTATGGTTGAAAATTTTACTATTTGGTTGAAAGTTTAACTCCTTGATTGAAAACTCATATTTTTCGTTAAAAAATTCAACTTTTTGTAGATAATTCGTATTTTTGACTCTAAAATTAAGCAATCTCGTTGAAAATTCATGTATTATGGTTATTATTTGTCTCTTTTGTAGATCATTAATTTTCTTGGTCGAAAATTCATCTTATTGGTTGACAACTTCACAACTTGGTTGAAAATTAATTTTTTCTGTTAAAAATTATTTTCCTTTATCTGAAAATGAAACTACTCTATGATTGATTAAAAATGAATTGTTTTTATGTTGAAATTGAATTATTCCATTTTTAGTTGAAACTTTATCATGTACATTGTATTAGTTAAAACACCAATTATTTGATAGAAAATTAATTTATTTTGTTAAAAAGTAAACTTTTGGGTTGAAAATAGATATATTTTGTTAATTCGATTTTTTCCTAAAATAAAAAAAATTGCAAAATACAAAAATTATCTTAAAATCGTCCTGATTCTTTTTTTTTTTAATTTTGAAAATCTTTTCAAATACTCACTTAAAATTAATTTTTCAAAGTAAAAAGTCATTGTCAATTTTCTTAGCAATCACAACAATTTTTGTTATTCTTTTTAAGTATTTTACAGTTCAAAGTTAAAATTTACTTCATTACAATTATAAAAATTCAAGGCTTTCTATTTTGAATCAATCTGTTCAAATTTTTATAGTTCAATTTCCAGCTAAAAACTGCGATAAAAATTGAATTGAACAAGAAAAAAAACGAATTTTCAACAAAAGTGTTAAAATTTCAAGGGAAAAGGTGAATTTTCGACCAAGAAGATTAATGTTCTATAAAAAAAAAAACGATTTTTCAACTTAACCAATATATACAATTAAGTTTTAATTAATCCTATAACAGTTGTATTTTCAGATAAAGATAAATAATTTTTAACAGGAAAAATGAATTTTCAACAAAGTTTTTATATTGTCAACCAATAAGATGAATTTTCGACCATGAAAATTAATGATCTACAAAAAAAGACAATTTTTAAACAAAATACATGAATTTTCAACGAAATTATTTAATTTTAAAGTCAAAAAGACAAATTATCTACAAAAAGTTGAAATTTTTTAACGAAAAATATGAGTTTTCAATCAAAAATGTATTTTCAACGAAAGAGATGAACCTTCAAATAAAAAAAAAATAAATTTGAATATGATATAAATAAGACTATTATAATATAACAAAATTATAATATTATCATTATTCAGATGTGCATATATTTATATATAATAGTACTAATATTTATATCATTTATTTTTTATACTTGAAGTAACGTAACCTCAAAATATACGCATATAAAGAGGCGCGCGAAGCATTCAAATCATGAGAATCGTCAGCATCGAAATCTGGAAATATTAAAAACCCAATCTCTTGATTTTATTTTAAAGCAGATAGATATAAATAGAACCGCCGAAGTGTTCCGACCAGCAATCGTGGACCTTCGAGTTTTCAAATTCAGAAGAGGAGAAATGGGTTGCGCGCGCAACCCAGTCTTGTACATCGTCTCCCACTATATTCACACGAACATAGACCTGTGATAGATTGGAGTGAACCTCTTTTCAAATCTGGGATTTGAAAAGATAGCACGCCGAGTTTCGCGCGGAGTTATACAGTTATAGTTTATACTCAGTGCAGATCTAGAAACAACAATATTATACGCGCAGTACAGTCTGTCAAGTTAAAGCGTGGGTGGCTTTACTCGCAGTCGGTAAGGTGTATCGACATGATTTTGGTGTCAAAATATTAAGAAGAGCTCCCTC
>NC_046659.1:38784974-38787801 GCF_010883055.1 Belonocnema kinseyi
AGAGTAAAGTCAAGATTAGAACTAAACTAGTGGCCCTGAAGCCCTCAAATATATAGGGCTGCTTATCTAATCGAAGGAGGAAGCTGTGACTATATTACAACAATTCAATTTAAAAAAAAATTCTTCTAAGCATTTCATTACTTTAAATTATATTGACAATGATATTCTTCCTTTCTCCATATGCCATCTTACATTTTTAAGTCCAATTGCGACGTCTGCGAAACTGCTGAAAGCTATTTGTACCAAAATTTCGGCTTACGAAATCCAGCCCCACTACTTACCACTACAGCTGTTATGCGCTGTGGCCGTGAGCTTCACTGGCTCGCGCCTAAAGATGTAGTGGTAAATGGTGGTGGTGCTTTTCGTTGACGCCTCCCCCACTACTCAAATGCCTGCTTGCGGAGTCGGCTACGATTACCCGTGTTGTAACATTCAGCTTTGGCGCGTAAGGTCCCTTTCTTCGCGGACTGTTACATATATCCTCTCTATGGAGATTGAGAACTTGTTTTGCTCATACCTTCAATTTATATGTTTATTTAATCACATACTATCTAAATCGACGCACAGTGGTCTGGAATAGGAATTTACTGCTCGTAATCGCCCACAATTAATTTTTAAGAGAATTGTGGTTTGCTTTTTTTATTTTTTTCACAGAGCAGCAATATATAAACAAATATAGTGACAAAATTGACCATTTTAGCTTTGTGAATGTTTATCTCAAGAAAAAATACAGATAGAAAGTCACTATCAGCCGGAATTATTGTACATGCATTCATAGAACATAATTAATTTTAATAATATTTAACCTAATTGGTGAGTACGTAGAAATACCTTGTCCCAGAATTTCGTTCTTTCCTTGAGAAATATAACAACTTCCTCGCTTTGTTAAAATGTGATAAGTTATAACGATTGATACTTATAAGGTGATGGTAAGAATGAATAGTAGCTTTAGTAGGTTACTAACTATCATTTAATAAAAGTAGAAATGGTTGAGTATAATTGAGTTACAGATATTTTTACAATAGAGTAGAGAAGAATGACTGATAGTTACTCGTTGGATACTCCATTGCAACTAACGTTTCATGTTCAAAACGGAAGGTACTATGAGTCAGTGACGTCACAAAAGTGGAAGGGACACAATATTTAAGATGGGGGAGGCGTGCAAGTTGCAACTCGAACCAAGTTTCCAACAGACTGAGAAAAACCCAAGATTCAAAAGGGTCACTGACCGTTGGATCCAAGCGGCGCTACAACTATTGTGCGAAGGTCATTAAGGGCTTAAGATTGGTACTAGAGAGGACGACGACTATGAAAGTATAAATTAAGACAGAAAAATATGCTGTTCACAGCCCTAAATAGCTAGAAGGCTACTTTCTAAGTTTTGGTAATAAAGGTATGAATATGACCTTTACAAATAGCATTTAGCAAATTCTTCAAGAATCGGCAGAAATTTTAGCATAACAGGAAAGATAAATTTCCGATATTTCTGAATAACTAAATTATAAATCGGTTTGCGAGGTCGCAACATGCTGGGCCCTTTGAACAGTTAGGTTCAAGAATAAATAAATTACGGTAGTAATAAACAATACAAACTCTGAAAGAATAATAAATTTGAATGATCTAGCAATAGAATACAATAAAATTCAATCAGATAATTGCGTAGTTTGTTAGAAAGGATATAGGAACCACCTATAAAAAGAACAATATTCAATAAATTGTATGCATAATTAACAATAATTAGAAAGATGAAATTATCAAATGACATCGATCGGCAGTGGAGATAGATTTTTGATACTGCGCTTATAAATACCTTGCGCAGTTCGAACTGTTACTACGCGTACAATTTTATCGGGACCTGGATTAGTAGCGATTATACGACCAAGATTCCATCGCATAGGAGGTAATTTATCATCGCGAATGGTTACGAGGCTGCCGATCTGAATGTCCGTGGTGGATCCTTTATGCTATTTTTTGCGTACAGTCATCTCGTGGAGATAATCTCTTTTCCACCGAGCCCAAAAGTGCTGGGACCAGGAAAAGTGACCAGGAGTAAGAGCGATAAAGTCGTTAGGATCGGAAGGCACAGGTGTTATAGGTCTAGAGTTCAGAATGCCCTCTACTTCGGTTGCGAATGTCGTGAATTCTTCATAGGTTAAAACTCTTCCATCGATGGCACGCGTAAAATGATGTTTAAAAGATTTGACTGCGGCTTCCCAGAGTCCGCCAAAATGAGGTGAACGCGGGGGAATGAAATGCCAAGCAACTCGATCGCGATTAGCAAGATGCTGGGCGATTTCGTCGATATTTCTTTGATTTTTCAGAAATTGATAAAGCTCATCGATTTCGCGTTTTGCACCCTTGAAGTTAGTAGCGTTATCTGAATATAGATCAGAGCTTTTTCTGCGTCTAGCAAAGAATGTCCTTAGGCAAGCTAAAAAGGCTTCGGAAGTCAGGTCGCTGACAATTTCTATGTGCACTGCCTTGGTGACGAAACAAACGAAAACAGCTGCATAGATTTTTACTTTCACACGATTTCGATATTTTTTCTTTTTGATAAAAAATGGTCCACAAAAGTCTATGCCTGCATGTTTAAATGGTCTTTCGAAGAGAGTCCGATCTTTGGGCAGATCTCCCATGATATAAGTGGGAAATTGTGATTTAGCACGAAAACAAGTGACGCATTTTCGAATAATGTTTCTGACGACATTTCTACCGTCAACAATCTAATAATTGTCGCGAATAATATTAAGCGTCGCTTGTGTTCCTGCGTGAAGAAGCTGTAAATGTTGATCGCGGACGATAAGATTCGTTAAGTGATGATATTTTG
>NC_046659.1:38787901-38789342 GCF_010883055.1 Belonocnema kinseyi
ATAATTGTCGCGAATAATATTAAGCGTCGCTTGTGTTCCTGCGTGAAGAAGCTGTAAATGTTGATCGCGGACGATAAGATTCGTTAAGTGATGATATTTTGGTAGCAGGATAGGATGCTTTTGGAAATAAGTGAGTTCTGATCATTCAAGTCGGCCTCTAACTCGGAGCACTCCCTCCGAATTTAAGATAGGTTTTAGAGGAGTTAGTTTTCCTTGAATTATCCCTTTAGATTTTAAAATCGCAATTTCGTCTGAGAATGTCTCACGTTGTACGAGCCTAACCGCGCAGATCGTCGCTTTCTTAAGTTCACTCGTAGAAAGGATACCCTTCATTTCGAGCTTGTGAACTTTGATATCGATAAATCGTTGACAATAAGCAATCATGCGTATGAGCTTTAAAAAAGTTCCCATTCTTGCAAAAAGTTTTTCAGTGAATTCGTTTTTCGATATTGTTTTAATGCTCATATTCTTGCTAGTACATGTTAGATTAACAAAAACTTGTGCCTGTCAGGGAATTTCTTCAAGCTCTATGATAGATTCAGTCCAATTTTCTTCGGGTTCATTGATCCAGGCTGGACCGTTAAACCAGAAGGAGTTGTCCAGAATTTCGGTAGTTGTTAAGCCTCCCGAAATGAAATTTGTGCGATTATGTTCGGAGCGCAAGTGTCTCCACTCGTGATTGGCGGTGGTTTCCTGAATTTTAGCGACTCGATTCCCTTCGAATGTTTTCAAAGTGTGTGAAGGACGTTTGATCCAATGTAAAGTGATCGTCGAAGCAGAATAAAAAATTATTTTTTCGAAAGATAATCTACGTAGTGCATGAGATACGATTTTGAATAAATTAGCTAGTTATCGAGCAGCACAGAGTTCAAGACGCGGCAATGACAATTTTTTCAGAGGTGCTACTCACGATTTAGAACACACTAATTAGTTAGAATACCCTCACTTTTCTTTTGTTGATCGGATGTAAATGTTGGCTCCATAAGCTTTCTCGCTAGCATCACAGAAACCAAGTAATTGTAGTGATGAGTAATCGTTAGCGACTATTTTTCGATCAATTTTGATTTTTTCTAAAGAAGGTAAAAGATTTTAATATTCGAGCCAAGCTACGTGTATTTCCTCAGGAACAGGATCGTCCCAATCCAGCTTTGAATCCCACAAGGATTGCATTAGAATTTTAGCTCGTAAGATAACCGGACCCAGTAATCCGAGAGGGTCGAACAGCTGAGCGATCTGTGAGAGTATTATTCGCTTTGTCACAAGAGCAACGACCTTTGGCGAATGAACAGTATACTTGAATATGTCTAATTGGGGGTTCCAATAAACACCGAGCGTTATAGTTGTCTCTCCCAGATTCAAAAACAGGTGAGAGTTTTTGGTATCATCTGATACAGTGTTGATAAGCTCAGGATCATTGGAAGCCCACTGTCTAAGATGCATG
>NC_046659.1:38789442-38817815 GCF_010883055.1 Belonocnema kinseyi
TTGTCTCTCCCAGATTCAAAAACAGGTGAGAGTTTTTGGTATCATCTGATACAGTGTTGATAAGCTCAGGATCATTGGAAGCCCACTGTCTAAGATGCATGCCACCCTTACGAGTAACTGCTTTTAATTCGTTAATTAGAGATTCAGCTTCGTCAAAGGTATTTGCTCCCGTTAACAAATCATCCATATAAAAATCCTCCTTCAGTGCTACAGATGCATTAGGAAATAATTCACCTTCATCGTTAGCCAATTGGACTAATAACCGGGTGGCTAAGAACGAAGCGGAAGAGTTACCGTATGTTACGGTATTCGACGTGAACATTTTTACAGGCTGAGACGGGTTCTCACGCCACAAGATTTTTTGGAATTTGTGATCATCAGGGTGGATATAGATTTCTCGATACATTTTCTCAATGTCGGCGGTCATTGCATATGCATGTGATCGGAATCGAATAAGCAATGAGAAAAGATCTTCCTGAATACTTGGACCGACCATGAGAGTATCGTTTATCGAGATTCCTGTGGAAGTTTCCGATTTTTTAGAAGCATTAGGATCTTCGGTCATGTGACCTAAATCCTTATACTCAGTCATGAAAGCGTGATACCGACCCTTGAATTCGGGCTTTTTTTAAAAGGATCGTTCTAAAGAGTGAAATCGATTAAGTTCTCGTTTATATGATTCACCGATTTGGCTCACGTTATCCTTGAATGGTAGTTTAACGATATATCTGCCTGTTTCTGGATCACGCGTTGTATTTTTCGCGTAATGTTCCTCGCATTTGTTTTCGGATTTTCATCAGATTTTTTCATGAGGATCATTTTCTATTTTCCAGAATTCTGATATTTTGTTATGAAGCAAATTCAAAGATAAATTACATACAGGATTAATAGCCCTTACACCTGGAATTTTTCTACCTACAACCCATCCGAATTTAGTTGCTTGTAAAATCACGTTACCTCTAGCTAAATATTCTTGTCTGTGGCCCAAGAGTTGGAAAAAGATTTCGGAGCCGATAAGGAGATCGATGACACCGGGTTCGTGGAAATTCGGATCAGCCAGACGGTATTTTTAGAGACACTCGATTTAGTGGTTCACTTGGTAATTGCTCGTTAATTTCTTGGGTAATCAAGAATGACAAATCAGCTGAATAAGTATTGAATCGCGATTGAACCGAAGAACGTGTTACTTTTTTGATACTGGAACTCATTTGATTGGCCCCTCCCAGAGAAATCTCGATATCTTGTTGGTTGAGCCCTAATTTCTTCGCTAATCTCTCAGTCATAAAATGCACTTGTGATCCGTTATCAAGAAGTGCCCTACCTATGTGAGGATTTCCCTTGTGATCTAATATGTGAACTAAGGCTGTTTGGAAAAGAACTTGAGAAGGAACCGTCTCGGATAAACTTGAAAAATATACTTTAGCTTTGTTAGATTGAGGATCGCTATGTAAAATGGTTTTCCATTGTCGGAGAAGCATCATCTTGAGTGTGTTCTTTCCATTTTAAACGAGACTGTTGATATAGTTTCGATATCACTGCGTAAATTGGAAAGGCTTCTAGAAAAGGCAATTCGGTAACTCGAAAAGGGATTTGATATGATTATTTATGACGGCCGTTGGGTCGTCATAACATTTTTTGAGAATTTTCCAAGCTACTTCATAATTCGCGTCAGTTGTTTCGATAGATTCAATTTTCTCCGCGGCCTTTCCCATTAGGCATGAGCGTAAATATACTAACTTCTGCGAATCGGTATACCTAGTGTCATTATGGACTGATGATTTGAAAACGTCTTTGAAAGCAGGTCACTGTTCATAAGAGTCGCTGAATGTCGGTAGCTTCAGCGCTGGTAGCTTGATATTGATAGGATTATTGTTAACTGTCTGATTTGAACCGGAACCAGATACTAAAGCGGTATCATGTTCAGTTGCTAGTTCCTTGTCAAATAAGAACAGTTTTGCCTTAGCAATCGCCACGGAAAGTCTTTCTTCGAACTCTTCTCTTTCCTGGTATTCATCTTCGATATTCGTTTCGGCTACTATTGATTTTAACTCGTTTTGATTACATTCGAAATCTGTTTTTAAAATTGCTGTATCGGAAATTCTCCCTTTCAGTTCGAAAAGGTCAATTTCATCAACAGTTTTCGCGAGAAATTTTTCTAACCGCAACCGATGTGTTGATAACTGGTGATACGTAGACTCGTTGATCCGTGGACTGCATACGATGAAGACTAGAAGATTCCGATGACTCGTTCGTTAATTAATCCTTTGATAATTAATTCTCTGGTACGCGTTCCTCAACTCGTTTACTGATGAGTTGATAAATTGATAGTTGATAGATTATATGAGCTGATATGGAGATTTCGCCACGTTGATATCTTCGCTCCAATTGTAGAGGATATTGATAAGAGATTTTCCACGTTAAATCTCAGTCGATATGTGATAAGATGATGTTGATTTGAGCATCAACCTTGTCCCAGAATTTCGTTCTTTCCTTGAGAAATATAACAACTTCCTCGCTTTGTTAAAAGTCATAAGTTATAACGATTGATACTTATAAGGTGATGGTAAGAATGAATAGTAGCTTTAGTAGGTTACTAACTATTATTTAATAAAAGTAGAAATGGTTGAGTATAATTGAGTTACAGATATTTTTACAATAGAGTAGAGTAGAATGACTGATAGTTACTCGTTGGATTCTCTATTGCAACTGACGTTGTAAGTTCAAAATGGAAGGTACTAAGAGTCAGTGACGTCACAAAAGTGGAAGGGACACAATATTTAAGATGGTGGAGGCGTGCAAGTTGCAACTCGAACCAAGTTTCCAACAGGCTGAGAAAAACCCAAGATTCAAAATGGTCACTGACCGTTGGATCCAAACGGCGCTACAACTATTGTGCGAAGGTCATTAAGGGCTTAAGATTGGTACTAGAGAGGACGACGACTATGAAAGTATAGATTAAGACAGAAAAATATGCTGTTCACAGCCCTAAATAGCTAGCAGGCTACTTTCTAAGGTTTTGGTAATAAAGGTATGAATAGGACCTTTACAAATAGCATTTAGCAAATTCTCCAAGAATCGGCAGAAATCTTAGCATAACAGGAAAGATAAATTTCCGATATTTCTGAATAACTAAATTATAAATCGGTTTGCGAGGTCGCAACCCTAATTATTATAAAAAATTTCTCTAAACAAATTCTTTATAAGCAAGTTTTTCTCATAGCTGAATTGATTTTTCTGAACAAAAGTGATTCACAATTGTCTTTAAAGCCATTTATATACTTTATGCTTTATCGAGAAAAAACAATATAGATTGTTTATAACAATTTAGTTAAACGAGTCTCCTAATCGGCCGTTTCCTCGTAGAAAAAATTGTTTTTTTCTTCAATAATTATTAGAGTGACATTTATTGCGGTGGCTAACCTACAAAATTAAATAAATAATAATTTATATGATTGTTATAAACAATTTTAACATAACTATGATTCATTTTTTATATACAAAAAGGACGGTGTTCCACTGAAATTATCTGACAATAAGCTAACAGTGATTCCAAAATTGGATATGTGACATTAAATAATAATTTGCGTAATTGTTAATAACAATTTCTGTAGTAAACTGTCCATAGCAATAACGCTGTACTTGCGTTTTCAGAAGTCACCTATCTTTCATTTATTTTTATGCAACTTCCTGAAAAATAAATGAGGAATAAGTGGAAATAAGGTACAATAACGCTGTACTTGCCAGCAACAAGGATATCAAGTACATTCGACAGTTCAACACACGAAAAATCTCTCGATTGCATATTATGCACGACCTAATTCACAAACTCCTTGAGTCCTCAGATCTTTTGATTGCATCCTTGAAGCCTGAATGGGAAAAAGTTGAAGTTGAACTTGATCAAGAACTCAATGAACTAATAGAAAAATTCGAATCTAAAAATGATTCTAGTTCTGAATTGTAATTTATTTATTTTAAGTTTTTTTATGATAATCTCATTATTATAAGTATTAATTTTTTCATTGATTCAATAACACAAATAAGATTATCACGAAAATGATTGAAAAAAACTTTTTTTTCTACGACCAACCGCAGATTGTCATGCACTATTTTTAAATTGTTATTAACACTTACGCAAATTATTATTTAATGTCCTATATCCAATTTTGAAATCACTCTTAGTTTACTGTCGGATAATTTCAGTGGAAAACCATCCTTTTTGCATGTAAAAAAACATAAATCATAGTTTTGTTAACAAAATTGTTTATAACAATTATATAAATTATTATTTATTTAATTCCGTTGGTTAGTCACTGCAATAAATGTCACTCTAATAATCATTGAAGAAAAAAACCTTTTTTTTACTAGGAAACGGCCGATTAGGAGACTTGTTTAACTAAATTGTTATAAACAACCTATATTGTTTATGTTTGATAAAGCTTAAAGTATACAAATGACTTTAAAGACAATTGTGAATCACTTTTGTTCGGAAAAATTAATTCAGCTATGAGAAAAACTCGTTTATGAAGAATTTGTTTATAGAAATGTTTATAAAAGCAATAGTTGTTAACTCATGCTAATTTTTTTGTTACAAATTATGACTCTTATGAAAAACATTAGTAACTAGTGTGAAATAAACGATTTTTTCTATGATAAAAAAAACTAATAAGAATTTGTTTATAAAAATTGTTTATGATAATTAAGTTAAATATTATTAAAATTAATTATGTTCTATGAATGCATGTGCAATACTTCCGGCTGATAGTGAGTTTCTATCTGTATTTTTTCTTGAGATAAAAATTCACAAAGCTAAAATGGTCAATTTTGTCACTATATTTGTTTATATATTGTTGCTCTGTGAAACAAATTAAAAAAAGCAAAAGTCAATTCTCTTAAAAATTAATTGCTGAGCATTTATAAAAAAAGAACTTTTAAATCGGTTAAGAAATACGACCTGTGAGCGATTATGAACAGTAAATTCCTATTCCAGACCACTGTAAGAAGTTTCGACCCGTCCTTGGGTCTTCCTCAAGATTTTAAAATTATTACAAAAGTGTCTGAAACAAATCGTTTGATGACATTAAAAACACAAAACAAAACGGTATGTCAAGTAGAACTGTTTAAAATTTTGTTCTTGACATTTTTATCTTATGTAGTACATTCGTCCAAAAGACGAATGCATCAACTCGCCATAAATATAGGCTAGGCAAGACAGTACGCGTCCCGCATTCTGTGTTCAATTGACTACATCACATATGGCGGGAATTTTAAAGCTAAGGTTTGAAAGTTCGCGCGCGAACTGCGCACCCGTTATCACACACCTTAAGGGCATGTGACACAGCTAAATACCTATATTACCGACGACAGTTTTTCAGTTCACTGAATGCTTTTTTGAACCTAAGAACTTTTTTTGTAAATAAAATATCGAGCTGAAACTTTGGGAAATGTATTAGAGTACAATAAAGTACGTTTAGGTACTGCATTTCGGTAGGAACTTCACTGAAAATTATTTCATCTTTTTTCTGAACCTCAACATTTTTTGAAAGTTAGAACTTTTTTTATACACAAAATATCGGTCTCAAACTTTGAGAAATGTAAGAGCCGACGGAAAACTACGTTTAAGTACAAAGCTTAATAATAAAAGATGTAAAAAAATATATTTCAATAATCAATTCCAACGGCATCAGCCGGTAACGTTGTACGTTAAAAAAAGGTGAAATAATTTTCAGTGAAGTTCCTACCAAAATGCAGTACCTAAACGTACTTTATTGTACTCTAATACATTTCCCAAAGTTTCAGCTCCTTATTTTATTTACAAAAAAAGTTCTTAGGTTCAAAAAAACATTCAGTGAACTGAAAAACTGTGGTCGGTAATATAGGTATTTAGCTGTGTCACATGCCCTTAAGCGTTCAAGATTTTAATTTAATAAAACGTAACTGCTATAACGTTGGAAACAGTGCCCCCGTGAGATCAATATCAAAATAGGTTAATATTACAATGATATACATCGCGCGCTGGTCTAAACGACTGAACTCCAAGCGCTCGAGATCTAGTCTAAAATTCAAAATATGCTCAAATAAGCGGAAATAAGGTGCCAACGTCTGGTCGGAATAAAGCGCGGTTATTTTAAAGATATATATGACGTGCTTCTTAAAACATCTGAACCTTAAGCGTTCAAGATTTTGATTTAATAAAACGTCAGTGCTGTAACGTTGAAAATAGTGCCCTGGTGATATCAATATTAAATGAGATTGATATTAGAATGATATACCATGGGCGCTGATCTAATCGACTAAATGCTAAGCGCTCCAGATCTATACTAAAATTCAAAACATACTTTCGTGAGCGCAGAGAAGGTGACAACTTCAAGTCGAAACAAAGCGTGGTTATTTTAACCCTAAAATACTAAGTCTACGTCTGCGAGACGTAGTATGAAGTTAAAATAGACGCGATAGATTGTAAAATTCCGAATTTACATAAAATAAATACATAAAATCAATATAGGGCCGATTTGAAAAAAGAGTTGAAATTTATAAATAATTTACAATTATTGTAATTTACAAATTACAATTCATAAATGAAGGTAATATTTCAAATCGTGTGTTGTGGGCATATTTATTAAACCCTTAGACTAATAATATACAGTTCACCATACTGGTATAACTGACCGAAAGCTAAGCGCTTTGTCGATCCCTGATTGCATTCTTCAAACTTTAATTTATTTTGAAGATACTAGAGGCAATTCAATCTCAAATGGAAAAAAAGAATCTGCTGTTGCAGTTCATTTAAATAACGATGTTTCTATTTGTATAACTATTATTAAAGACTGATTTCAGTTCACTCATTCATTTGCTGCCACTGAAGGTGTTCAAATGCTTTAAAAATTGACTGTCGTTCATAACGCAGCATTTCACTTGCTTTTTTCATCGATGGCTAAGGGTTTGCCATTTCCTTTGTGAAAAGTCTTGAGACTGCATTAGAATATTTTTCATAAGCTACCGAATCGAATTTCTAATTGTTCTTTTCTTCATTTATTGTTTAAATTACATTTATTAGTCTATTTTATAGTTCTGCATTTATTCTCCCCTTCGTCTATTTATCTTTAAATGTTTTTTCGTTTTGTTTTGATGTTTATTTTATTTTCCATTTGCTGCATTAAAGCATTTTCGTATTTTTAAGACCTCTTACCTCTTGACAGTTAAAAGCTTAAAAAACGGTCTTCAGAGTTCGAATTGATTATTATGTGTGCGCAAGAGCCTATCAGCTAAGACAGATGGTTTGAAACGATAGAAATATTAATGCAGAAAGACAAAACATTGCAATTTTCAGATGCCTTCAACTTCGTAGACCATAACTTGAAGTTGCTGCACACTTTTTTTATGGGTAAATTCCAAAAAATTTTGATTTTGCTGAAAGCCTGTGTGGGAATTTCAAGGTTATGTATGTTAAAATGATCCCGAGCGTCACTTGAAAATCACACAATATTTTTGGTCTAAAACTTTGGACTCACAAATAAACAAAGTAACTAATGTCCCGAAACTAACCTTGTTTGTTTCCAAATTGTTTCAAAAGAAGTCAGTGTAGGAGAGCGAGTTTTGGAAAATTTTTTTAAATTTTTGGGAAGATAGAAAGTGACAGGGGAGGGGAAGGTGAGGCTGAAGGTCAGTTAACAGGGTAGAGTCATGTCGGTTATGCGCAGTCCCCAACGTGATTTCGGAAGAAGGCAGAGCGAGTTAAGTGAGAAGAGTGAAACAAATAGGGACAGCGATAGCAAAGAGAGAGAGAGAAGGTAGCGGCATAGACGAGGCAAGCAGTGAGGGAAGTGCAGATGAGACGCTCACTACGTCTTTGCATCCGGTACCAATGACAGAAGAGGCAGAATCGAGAGTAGGAAGGGGGCATAGGCGCGAGAGGCCAACTAATTTAGAAAGGCTTGGATCGAAATCGAGAAGATCGGGATCGCGGGATTTGTTGCGCAAGTGGCAACAGTCGGCAAGCGCGATTAGCAGCGAGAGCATTAATAGCGAAAGAGAAAACAGAGGATGATAAAAGGAAAAGATAGCAGATGGACGAATATGCGGAGAGGGAAAATGACCTTAAAACGGTTAAGACAAAACAAGAACGCCGGGCAGAAATAGGGATGAAGGGGACATGTTCATAAACTTAGAAGCCTTTTCAAAAGGATTGAAAGAGGACACTTGCGGAAAACTGAATGATATGAAGAGACAAGGGAAAGAGATAAAAGACGAGGTTAGAAAAGTGAGAGAAGAGTAAGAAGAATGGAATCAATTATGGAAGGAGAGAATGAAAAGGTGTGGAATAAATTGGGAAGTATAGAAAATAGACAGAGAGAGAATGGGGAGGTTAGGAACAGGGGCATGAAACTGCTAGAAGAGAGAGTGAGCAAATTAGAACTGAGGAATGAGTCTTAGGTGGGAGAGAAAGGAAGTATGGAAGAAATGAGAAAGTGTGAGGTGGTCAAGCATGAGCAGAATAAAAGGTGGCAATTAAGACTGATTTTATTTGAAAGAAGAATGGAAGGGGAAGAGAGAGTGAAAAGGAAAAAGAAAATAATGGTAAAAGGTATGAAAATGCACAGTGAAAGGGCAGAGGAAGAGATTAGGAAGGTGATGAGAGACATCGGAGGGCAAGTTAGAGTGAAAAGGATAAGAAGACTAGAAGGGAATGAAAAAGGCAAAGAACGTATGTTTCGAGTGAACTTGGGGAGTGAGCAGAACAAATATAAAGTTATGGAGAAAAAGAAGCTGCTAAAAGGAAGAAATAAAAGAAGCGAAGAAGATCTGACGTGGCGGGAAAGGAGAAGAAAGTGGCTAATCGAACGCAAGGCATTGACTGAGAGGTGCAAAGATAATAGGGCAAGAATTGGCAGAGATAGGATATGGGTGAAGGGAGAGATATGGAGTTGATACGATAATGTAGAAGAAACGAGGAAGGGTAGAAAAAGGGTGGTGAATAAAGGGGTCAATGAGCGTGAAAAGGGGAATTCAAGGGTCACGGGAGGGTTTTAAAACGCAAAAAGGACCTGAATAATAGGAATAAAGTAGATAAGCACAAAAAAAGAGACGTGAAATCAGCGTTCTGGAACGTGTCAGGAGTTAGAAACAAGGACAAACGAATTTGAGGAGAAATGCAAAAATAAGATGTGATAATGATGAGTGAGACGTGGGTGGATGATAAAGAGTGGAAATGCTTAAAAAGAATATTACCGAAAGATATGAATGGAAGATGCAAGCAGCAATAAAGGAACACGTGAAAGGGAGCGGAATGGGTGGCATGGTGTCAGGGGTAAGAAAGGAACCGGTGTAAGAGGAAGAAGAGGGAGAGTATATAAAAGAAAAGGATGGAACAATGGTTGAAAGAATAAAATTAGGAAAAGTTATTGTGGATGTAGTATGCGTTTATAGAAGAGAAGGATAAGAGAGAGGATGAAGAACAATAAGGAAATGGATAGAGGAGAAAGAGGAGGATGCATGGACCGAGGAACAAGGGGGAGAAGTACGGCAAAGAGAAAAGGAGGCGTTTAGAAGAAAATCGAAACGAAAGGAAACGGAGCGGGAGGGTAGGAAGCTACTGACTGTACTGGGAGAGGCGGGATGGTTAATTTGTAACGGCAATACAAGAGCAGATGAAGAAGGTGAATATACGTATGCGAATATCAGGGACACCGTAATAGATTACATTCTGGCAGAAAAAGAATAAGATGGCTGATGGTTAGAATGTAAGTGGGCAACGTGATAGGCTCAAAACACTTTCCGGTAATCGCGACAATGAGATGTGATGGTTCAAGGGGCAGTAGGGGGAAGAGGAAAGAAAAGAGAGAAAAGAAAGTGAAAATGGGCATGGGAGAGGAAAAGTTGAGAGATTTTAGAGAAAAAATAAAAACCGAGGAAATAGGGGTCGGGAAGAGGAAGTATTTTTACTGCTAGGAAAACTTAAAGGAGCTATAGATAAGGTAAGGGAAGAGGTGAGACCGAAAGAAAAAGAAGAGGAGTTTAAGAGGGGCTGATGGAACGATGAATGCAGGAAAAGTAAAGATAGGATAAAGGAGAGTGTAAGAAAATAGAACAAAGGAGAAATGAAAAATGATAACTCAACAGAAGAAAGAGGAAGCATGAAAGATTGATAAAGGAGAAAAGACAGAAGGAGAAAGAAAGGTCTATGAAAGAGGTAAAGAAGGCGATAAAAGAAGAGGGGGAATAGGAAGTGTTAAATAGGGAATGAGGAGGAAGGAAGGGTATACATTAAAATATAGGAATAAAAGAGTGGACGAAGAACTTCAAGGGGCTGCTAGGAGGAGTGGAATATGGAGTAAAGGGAGAAGGAAGAAAAGTGGTCGATGAGGACGAAGAATTTGAAAACAAGATTAGTAGGGATGAGATGAATAAGGAGGTTGTAAGGTAGAAAAGAAACAAAGCAACAGGGGAAGATGGCTTGGAAAATAAAGCACTAAAATATGGAGGATTAGGGGTGAGGGAATAGATGTGGACGATTTGCAACAAGGTATGGAAAGGAGAAGGTTGGCCGGAAAAGAGGAAGACAGGGATGTTAGTGCCGTTGATTAAGAAAGGATAAGGCAAAAAGTGGGCGAATATAGAGGTATCACACTCATGTCCGTGGGTTATAAAATGTATCTGGAAGTGCTTAGAAACAGGTTGGAAAGACAGGTGGATGAGAAGGGAAGTATACCACACAACTAAACGGGTTTTAGAAATGGGATGGGAACCACAGATAACGTCTAGGTGCCCAACTATCTAGTCAATAGGAATCTAGGGCGGAAGCAAGGGAAGTTAGTCGCATTGTTTGTAGACTTTAAGACAGCATTTGACTTAGTTAACAGGAGGATCTCATGGACAGCCATGAAAGAGAGAGAGAGGAGTAGACGAAGGTTTAATAGAAAGGATAAAAGAAATATTTGTGGATGGTAAGATAAGGGTGAAGATAGGAGATAAGAAAGGTGAGGAATTCTGGACAGGAAGGGCACTCAGGTAAGGGTGCCCTTCAAGCCCACTTCTATTTAGTATTCTTCTCGCAGATTTAGAGGAGAAGTTGAAGATGAAAGGGAAAGGAGGGAAAACATTAGGAACGAGCAAACTGTATTCACGAGCATGTGCAGATGACGTAGTGCTACTGCGGATGATGAAAGAGGTATGAATTTGTTGATCAGAGTGTTCGAAAAATATATGAGCGAGAAGGGTTTAACAATAAATATAAACAAGACCAAGATGATGTGTTTCAGAAATAAAAGGGATAGATTAAAGTACCAATGGAAGATAAATGGCGTGCGTGATGGTAGCATTTGTTGATGAGTTTTGCTACTTAGGATTATGGTTTGAACCGAGAGGAGGAAACGAGCTGCAGGTGAGAAAGAGATCGGAATGCGCGAGTAAAATAATGGGAAGAGTATGGGGTATAGGAAAAAGAAGGTTCAAGAATGATTGGAAGATAAGAGTGTGGATGTTTGATGTATTAGTATGGTCAGTGTTAAGCTATGGTGTGAAAATCTGGGGATGGAAAGAAAATAGACGAAAAAAAATGGTAGTGAGGCAAGTGAAAAGCGCCTGGAATTTCAAAGAGAAACAAAGAAGGGGAGAGGGTAGAAAAATTGCACAAGCTTGTGCCCACGAGGTCATGGACAAAGAGTGGAGGGTAACGTGGGGCGTTCAAAATGGGAGAAGGAGAGATATGAAATGAGGCGTGAATGTGGTATACAGGAGAGGGATACAGAGTGGGAGTAAATAGAGGAAGAGATGAAGGCAAGGCAGGATGAGAAAAGATGGTAAAAAATCGCAAATTCAAGGTACAACAGCTGGTATAGAATAATTAAGGGGAAGGGAGAACCAGAATGCCTGAAAAAGATTAAAAATGAGAACAAATTGAAAAGAGTAGTGAGATTCAGAATGGGAGAGGGTATAAAAGCATGTAGGTATTAGATGAATGAAGAAGAGAATGTTTGTAGAGTATGTAGCTATAAGCAGGAAACATGGGTGTTTGTGTTAGAGAGAATCACTGAGGGCGAAGGGGGAGGGGAGAGTACAGAAGAGAGAATTAAGTGGATTCTGAATAAAAATGATCAGGGGGAGGAATGAATAAAGAAGCTAGGAGATCTGAGAGAGAAGGCTGTTTGCACAGGATAGTAGCAAAAAAAGACCAAAAATTACTTCAAAAGCAGGAGAGTTACGAAGTCGTGTTGCGAACTAAAGTCAAAATTCAAATTGATAATGGTAAGAAGAAATGGGTGCCCGGGGTAAAGTCACAAACGTTTAGAAATAAGATTAATAATTTAAGACTGTATGAAGCGAATAGTTCGTAAGATAGTATAGGGCTTGTTTATAAGAATACTTGTAATGGTTATGTAACGACTATCAAACCTGTAACAGGAAAAGAGTATAAACCAATAAAGAAACCTAGGCTTTCAGTGGACGTAAAGTTCCCTTGACGTAAAGCCATCCAGGAATTTTCGCTGATGGCGCGGCGTCCAAGGGGACGAAAGAGATCAGCTGCGAGATCAGCGGAGTTACCCAACAGAGTAGCCACAAAGCGGGCAGTGCGCGGGTAATCACGTTCATGTTTCACTTAATAGTATGTTTTCCTACTAGAAATTGTTCATACGACCCTAACTTGTGTACAATACCATTTCGCTGGCCCCACCACCCACGAAAATTAAATTTTTTCGGCCAAATATTTAGTGCAGAATTTGTCCAAATTTTCGCAACGAACTTCAACACCTAACAACCACCCCCTGTTGGGCAAACGTCATATCGGATCCAGCGAAACGTACCGCTGGCCCCGACATTGTCCAAAACCAACTTTAAATGGGTGCATTATTTTCTTCTTATTTTGTTGAAATTTGTGCAGCCAAATTCAACCTCCAAAAACCACCCCTTGTTAGACAAACACCATGGCGGGCCAGAAAAACGTATCGCCGGTCCCTACATTATCCAAAATCTATTTTATATAGGTGCATTATTTTCGTCTCAATTTGTTCAAATTTATGTAACTAACTTCATCCCCTAAAAACTACCCCCTGTGCGGAAAACAACATGACGGAGACAGTGTAACGTTTCTCTGGTCATAAATTTGTCCAAAATAAACATCATATGGGTGCATTATTGTCGTCTTTATTTGTTCAAATTTTTGAAAAAAACTTCAACCCCTAACAACCACCCCCTGTTGGACAAACGTCATATCGGATCCAGCGAAATGTACCGCTAGTCTCGACATTGTCCAAAACCAACTTTAAATGGGTGCATAATTTTCTTCTTATTTTGTTGAAATGTGTGCAGTCAAATTCAACCCCTAAAAACCACCCTCTGTTAGGCAAACACCATGGTGGGGCCAGCAAAACATACCGCCGGTCGCGACATTATCCAGAATCTATTTTAATATGGGTGCATTATTTTCGTCTCAATTTGTTCAAATTTTTGCAACCAACTTCATCCCCTAAAAACTACCCCCTATGTGTGAAACTACATGACGGAGACAGCAAAACGTTTCTCTGGTCAGAACTTTGTCAAAAATAGACATTATATGGGTACATTATTTTCGTGTTAATTTGTTTAAATTTGGGCAACCAATTTCAACCCCTAAAAACTCCCTGTGTGGAAAACATCATTGCGGGGTCAATGAAACGTTTCGCTGGCCCCGATATTATCCAAAATAAACTGTATATGGATGCATTATTTTCATCTTTATGTGTAAAAATTTGTGCAACCAACTTCAACCGTTAAAAACCACCCCCTTTTAGGCAAACACCATGACGGGCCAGCGAAACGTACCGATGGTCCTGACTTTGCCCAAAATCTACTTTATATAGGTGCCTTATTTTCGTTTTAATTTGTTCAAATTTTTGCAAACAACTTCAACCCCTAGAACTATCCTCTGTGGGGATAGCAACATGACTGAGCCAGCGAAACGTTTCGCTGGTCATAACTTTTTCCAAAATAAATTTATTTGGGTGCCTTATTTTCGTTTTAATTTGTGCAAATTTGTGCAACCAACTTTAACCCCTAAAACTACCCTCTATGTGAAAAAAAGTATGGCGGGGGGGGGGGCAGCGAAACGTTTAGCTGGCCCAGCCATGATGTTTTCCGCCCAGGAAGTAGTTTTTAGGGTTTGAAGTTGGCTGCACAAATTTGAAAAAATGAAGGTGAAAATAATACACACATATAAAGTTGATTTTGCATAATGCCGGGGCCAGCGAAACGTTTCGCTGGCCCCGCCATGTTGTTTTCCGCACATGCGTTATTTTTCAGGGGTTCAGGTTGGTTGCACAAATTTTAACAAACTAAGATGAAAATAATGCACCCATATAAAGTAGATTTTGGACAATGTCAGGACCAGCGGTACGTTTCGCTGTCCCCGCCATGGTGTTTGCCTAATAGGGGGTGGGTTTTAAGGACTGAAGTTGGTTTCATGAATTTGAACAAATTAACATGAAAATAATACATCCATATAAAGTTAATTTTAGATAATTTCGGAGATAGCGAAACGTTTCGCTGACCCCGCCATGGTGTTTTCCGCACATGCGGTATTTTTAGGGGTGCAGGTTGGTTGCACAAATTTAGGCAAATTAAGACGAAATTAATGCACTCATATAAAGTATATTTTGGACAATGTCGGAACCAGCGTTACGTTTCGTTGGCCCCTCCATGGTGTTTGCCTAATAGGGGGTGGTTTTTAGGGGCTGAATTTGGCTGCACGAATTTGAAAAAGTTAAGGAGAAAATAATGCACCCATATATAGTTGATTTTGGATAATGTTGTGGCCAGCTAAACGTTTCGCTTGCCCCGCCATGGTGTTTTCTGCATAATTCTTAATACTTTTTTCCTTTCTATGATCTTTTCTTCCCATCTACCTATTTTCGCTGTTATTGTTTTCTTTTTACTAAATACTGCTGCTGTTGCCCATAGAATTTCCGCGTCCGGGTCTAGTTATTTTTTAAAGAAAGCCTTCACCTCTGATTCTTTGTCAGTGCCTTCTATGTATAGTCCTCTCATAACTACATTGTTTTTCCTTTTTCTTTTTTTTCGTAGCTTCAAATGCTTTTTTTTATTTCCAAAAAGTCTCTATTGTATGTGTACTCCTCCTTTCTCCTATTGAGAACCGATTTTCCCGATTGAATTGACTCATTTACTTTTCTTATTTTTTTTTTAAATCTCCACTACTTTTGCTCTAATTGTCTCCTCTATAATCTGGTTGTTCTCTTTGATCCCTACAATCAAGTTAATTTCATCTAATTCACAGCTTAAATCTGTTCTTTCTTTTTCCCCATTCTTCTGTTTTCCTTTTCAATTCTCCGTTTAATTGTCTTATCGCTTTTCCGCGATTCTCATTTTCCTTCTCCAGTTGTAATTTTATTTGACGGTTCTCTAATTTTATTTCCTGCAGGTGAGTCGAGAAATATTTTAAAGCTGTTTCCCAATAATTCTCACCCTCTAACACTGAGTTTGGTGAATAAAATTTGTTTTGCTCCTTTTCTAATATGTTCTCTTCCTATTCTGCCTGATCTGTGCTTGACGCATTTGTTGTATTTCGAATTGTATTCTGAATCGTTGTTTTTTCCTCGGCTTTTTTTTTGAAGCTTTGTATATCTCATCTATCTTTTTGTTATTATTAGCTTTTCTTACTAGCTTGTCATCTATGGGTGGTCTTCCTTTACCCTGTTTTTTCGTCTAGTCTGTCTTTTCTAGGTTAGGTTCATTCGTTTCAATCTTGTTAGTCATGTCGGTCTGTCTCTGTCGATATCGGTATTTTTATTACACTTCGCGCCATCTGCTGCTATTACACCTAACTTCGTGACCAGTTTCTATTCTCTCTTTTTGTCTATCATTTTAATTTTTTCGATCTAACCTACAAATTTCAACCCCTTATATATATCGCCAATAATAAAATACGTATACCTTTTTAACCCTTTGTTACACATATTTGTCTGTTTAGTGAATTTTACTTGAAAATTCTTACTCGGTGAGTTTTGGGGTCGCTGATTACGAATCTGAAGTCAGAATTTCGAAATTTTTAATTGAAGATGGCGGATTCAAGATGCTTATTTAAAAGTTTTGAAAAAAAGAGATATGTGAGGTTGAAAATATCTACCTGGAGGTTTTTGGAGTCGCTGATTACGAATCTAAAGTCAAAATTTCTAAATAAATTCCATGAATGCCTACATTGTTGAAATCAAAGCATTTAAAATCTCGTGTACGATTTCGATTTTGGAACCGCCATATTCAGTCCGCCATCTTGAATTTCAATATTCAAAAATTCTGAATTCTGTATTCAGATTCGTAATCAGCGACCTCAAAAAATCTCCAGTAGGGGTTTTTAGTTTATTATGTTAAATAGATTCTGAAAAAATGGATTCTTTTGAAAAAAGGAATTGTTTAAGTTTATTTATTTAAATTAAAATTATTATAAATAAACTAAATACGTTAGAAATTAATTATAGGGCAAAAATCTGAAGTTAAGTTGGTGAGATCCCATGTTCCCACTGTGCAACTAAGAGTTAAACGTGCCTTTTTAATAGCACTTATAAGCTTACCTTTATTACACTTTATACTTATCACTCACACTATGTAATCGCATACAATTATCAATCGCGTACATTTCTCAAATTTGTAATTGTTCTTTTCGTTTAATAAAACTTGTAACAAACCAGAGTTTTGAAAGAATTGGCATGTAAAATTAGCATTATAACTTCTAAATGTTCACTGCTACTTGTTTTTTCAAATGTCAAATTTAGACCTTAACTTATTTAAATAGAATCGATTTTATCAACCAATCAGCTATGAGGATAAAGCACACAGAGAGAAAGTTTTTTAATGTGGTGGGGGAATTTCCTTAACCTGAATCCCAGTCCCCGACTTTTGTGATTAGTGGGAGGGTGCTGTATAGGAAAGTATCATGCTTACTATTATGTATGTGCGCCTTTTTTATATGATCAGAACCTATTTTTTATATTAATATTAACTTGAAACTTATTTAGTTGGCAGTACTTCAGAAGACGCCTCAAATTGTGTTGTATAACCAACGCACAGTGGCAGATTCTGGATTCAAGTGTTGATAACTTATGTGTAGTGTCAATTTTGATCCGATTTGAACCGCTATTTTTTTTAAATACTTGTAAATACTTGTAGTTTTAAAAAACACAGCCAGAATTATGTTTCGATTTGTCAGAACGCTGCCTAAACTAAAAAACCTCCGGAAATTATCATAGCCAGTGACCTAAAAATGCCCGTACTGAGCGCCGGTTATAGATGGCATCAAAATGATAATGAAATTGTAAAATAAGTAAAAAAAACAGTACGCCTATTTTTTGTTTTGCTATTTTGACTTATATTTAAAAAACTGTTTAAACAACATATAGCGAAATAAAACATTTTTTTCAAAAAAACGAATAGTACCAATCGATTCTACGGGAAAAATCACGACGAAAATGTTAATGACGTTTTTTTCTCAAAGCTCATTATGTTAGTGAAATATCGTTATAAACAATTTCGTCGTACAAGGGCAAATAGAGGAATCATATCGGGCCACGATTTCGCGCCACTCAAGTCTACGAAAACTTTATCAGTGTATACAAGCATTCAAAATACAATACCTTTGAATTTTGTTTGTTACTTTTTTTAACATTTAAACAAAATTAGTAAGGGCGATTTTAGGTCACTGGCCATGATGATTTCCGGTGGTTTTTTAATTTAGGCAGCGTTCAAATCGATACCTAATTCTGGCTGTGTTTTTTAAAACCATAAGTATTCATAAGTATTTAAAAAAAAGACCGGTTTAAATCGGATCAAAATTGACATTACACATAAGTTATCAACACTTGAATCCAGAATCGGCCACTGTGCGACGGCGCGGCGGTGTCTGCAAGCAGTGCAATGTGGTCCACCCAGTCAAGCAAGATTATTTCGGTTACATCATTTTTATAGAAACACTACTGATTCCTTCGGATTTTCGAAAATCTTTCAGGTCTGTGAGTAGTAACGCGTACAAGGGAGGGCTGCTAACTACTTCATTCTGTTTGTAAATTTTGAGCATTTTTTGAGACCGGAAAAGTCCTAGGTTCGGTTATCGGGAAGAACCGACCGATTCACTACTGCCAATTAGTTCGTTCTGATTCCTTGCCTCGCGAACTGGTTTTGCAATAAAATTGAGACTGGTCGCGGAACACATTACTGTCAGAGTAAGTCAATAAATATACTAATAGGAATGAGGATTTCCTGATTGACTTCGCCTTTCTCTATCTCAAAAAAATAAAATCCTAGAGTCCCCTTTTTGAAAAAGTGTATACCGCTATATCTGGCGCCCAACTCACAAAAACCTACAAAAAGAAAATTTACAAAATTCTGAAATTATTCTAGGTGTCCTTATTCAAGGCTGAGAACAGATCATTTTATGTCAGTATTATACTTGTACCATTTTTTACGAATTTTGTATAATGTTTTATGAATTTTGTACCATGTTTTATGATTCTTGTGAAAACTATTGAATTGATTTCTTATGCACTGTCTATGTTTAATTGATAGATATTTATATTTTGTGCTGTTCATTTTAAAATGAATGTGTTCGCGATGGTCAAAAAATACAAGTGATATTCCGCGAGTGGAGATTTTCATACAATCCTTATATGGGGAATAGGAAAATTACAAATAATAAAAATTAAAGTAAAATTTAGAATTAAATATCGATTTATGCCGTGTTTGCGTGAAAATTTATCGCGTTTTCCGCACAAAATATGACATAGGTAATAAAATATTACATACATAATTATCGGTTGATTATGAAGATGGGTTTAGCGTGGAAAGAACTGACATAGGAAGCATCCCGAACACCACAATATTTACAATTAGAAGTGAAAATGAACAAATACATTTAAAACAAATAAAAATTTAAACAAAATTAATTTTTTAAATAAACAAAAATTATGAATAAATTGTTTTCTAATCGCAATGCAATATCCTCATGGCAGGCCCTAGTAAATAGTAATATTATAGGCTAACTGCGGACAGAAGTGTTTTATTTTATGTACGGAATTTTTTGTAAATATTTTTAAACACTTTCGACTTCCATATTGGATCTACTCAATGCTTCTTTTTAAACGTTGATGCTACATTCGAATCTAGCACCCTCTAAAATCCCTAGATACCACATAATATTTTGACAATCTGCAATTACATGGCAATTATGTGATTTATTCCTTAATCGCATGTGAAAAATATTGTGACTCGCATTGAGAGTTAATTATTCAAATTAAGTCTATTAGAGAAATTCCAGAATACATCTTCTGATTCAACTCGTAAATGAGAATATAATTTTAGAATGGTTTAAGTTATTTTACACATTCTTAGGAAATAGCAGAGATTTTTGATGCAATGCATTCTAGAGTGGTCCAAAAAAGCAACTGTTTACATGTTCATGGGCCATTTTTCAGCTCGCTAAAAGCAATTGTTCCTCTGATGCACTTTAATACTTAAAAATAAAATTTATTTTTCAAGTTCAATTTTTCATAAGAAGTTATGAACCAATTTATTTAATCTTGGAGTTATTTATTTCTCCGAGATTTTAAGATGGATTTTGTCCACTTTCTCATATTTCATAAATGTTATGTAACAATTGTTTAACATGGAGAATTTGACGAAAATTGCAATATTTGCAGACTTTTTGCACACTTTGGTATAGTTTGTGTGAAGTGAGATTTTTACAGAATATACTTTAAAACTCTCGTTTCTTTAATTTTTCCCTAATTAATTTCAAACTCATTTTTGAATTTATTGATTTATAATTGTACAAAATGCAGAACTGATTTATTTTGTAAGTGATTAGTTTAAATAAGTTTGTTTTGGAAATGTTATATTAAAATTTATTTAAACTAATTGAAAATTGTACATTTCAGTATTTTTTAAAATATTATATTTATTTTATAAGATATTATCATAAAACTATTCAGCTTCTACGTTTTTAATTTTTTAAAGAATGGTTGCGTATCAAATTCCGTGATTCAGAAAGTGCGCTTTAAGGAGAAACGGTAGGTTTGGCCAAAGATATTATAACAGTAGACGCCGCAAGTGGTGGCGGCGTGGGGATAGAATTATTTGCAGGTTATGATAAATGTAGACGGCGCTGTCGACGAAAATCTTGATCCACCCCGCTGTGCCTCTACCCGCACCAGCATCCATCCCGCTTAACAGTTGTTGTGAGTAAAATCAGTGAAAGAGGCGCTGTCGCTGAACAGATTTTCAGTCGATAATAGAGTTTTCTGAAAATATTAATGATCACTGGAGAAATTAGAACTATGTGTTAGCCGACGATCTAGGAAAATAACAATAAACTAACAATAACTTATAACAAATTTAAAATTTTGTAACTCCAAACAATTTGCATATATGAAATTTCATACTTATTAAGTATGAAATTCTCCTCTAATTTTTAGCACTTAAAGTTGACATGATTTGATTATGAAAGTTTTTATTTGGAAAAATTTCAACTATTAAGCCTTTACATTTAAAATGAAACAATTGCAGAATTGTACAATTGTTCAATTTTGGACACTATTCTATTTTTAATACAAGAATGCAAGAATCCTTGCCACGCACGATTTTTGTCACGCAGTCAAAAATTTAATAAGTGTATGGCAAAGATACAAGGAACTTGTAATCGACGGCGAGTACGTAGCATTCAGTGACGTATATGATACTTGGGTAGCCGATAAATGTAATAATTTATCTAATACCCTTAGGCATTTAAGCGAGACTCACAAGCAGCCTAATATCTTCCAACGCCAAAACGTCAGGATGGCCTTTGAACTTGTGAGTCATAAACTTTAATGTGCCATTGAAGCTGCATTCTGGTTCACAGACAGCATGAATGACGTTGTGGTTGTATGCAACATTAGCAACGTTTATGATGCTAATCCACTAAAAAGGCCTCTTTCTACAAAAAATCCAAAATGTTTTGCATGTTTGGAAAACTTTTTAGAGTGGGGATCAACCATTCGAGTGTGGAGCACAAGTAAGAACAACAAAAAGTTGATAAGCTTACCCTGTTTCAATGCACTTCTTATGACAGTGAAGGGAGTTTTGAAACTTTCCAAAAGTATGATTACACTTGATCCTGAATTTCAATTGTGTACAAGGATATGCAATACAGATTCAGTAGAGCAATGGCTTTCCAGAGTACGCGAACGAAATGGATTTAATCCAAATCCCACAGGCCGAATGGTCCGACTGACAATACGCCATTTGGTTGCTGTTAAGAACGTCGCATGTGCAAAGAAAGGGAATACCCGTCCAGAAAATGGAAATTATTTCCCAGCATTAACTCCAGAAGAAATGTAAGAGGAATTAAAAGATGTGGAAGTGCCGAAAGAGACAGCTGCACAAAGGGCCATAGAGTTCCATGAGACAGGAAACGTGAAGTCAGTCGAAGATGACAGGTCCAAGGTCCAAGAATCATTACCATTTCAAGAAATCAGCGGAAAACTAGAGGGGTTGTCAGTGACATATTTTGCAGGCTATACAGCATTCAAAACTATGGAGAAATTCAAATGTGATCAATGCTTGGAAGATATGCAGAAAGCTCCAGATGCGGAAGAAGACATCAATGATCAATACACAGAGTACCGAGAATATGAAGCAGATTATAAAGCTTACAAAATTAATCTGCTTGCCAAGCTTACGGACAAGTTTCGCAATGTAGCAACAGCTAACTTGAAAACGTTTGTTAAGAACTTCGGTAAGAAAAATGAAACGTCTCATGGATTGAGAAAATCATTATTAAAGGATGCTAAACGCGAAATGCATTAAGTGGATCCAGAATGGTATTTGAAAGGACCTTTTCACGATCACCGGGAATTAGCAACATATACATTATTCACTGAAAAAATTCACAGGAATTGTACGTTAGAGGATAGAGCAAGAAAAGAAGATAAAAGTAAGAAGAGACAAGTCAAAGCCGCTAAAAAAGAGAGACTGCCAAGAAACGTGACCATCAGGCAAAAAGTCAAAAGAGACCTGCCAAAGAAGTGGAAGCAGAAGAACAAAAGCACTCGAGGAAAAGGCGAAAACTTAGGACTATGAAGCACGAATAGATGTAGTGTCGTTATAAATAATTCTTTAGAAGAAGTTCGAGTGAATTTCAATTCAAACCATCGAGAAGTTTAATTTGGTGATTGTGAATTCTCTTGTGTTAAAACTCCTACGGCTTTAACGAACACATTGTCGTCACGTATCTCACGCTCGCATTTTATGTCGTTAAAAATGCGAACTTTTCTACATTATGTTGAATTGTATTATTTGAAATGTATATTATATTTATTTGTGTACCTCTGCCTGGGGCCGTTTATTCAGATATTAGAAAATAAGGCACAAATCTCCTTTTTGATGATTATTTTAATATTGGTTTCTTATTTTGCCTTCAATTTTATTCTTAGCCACCCTGAACAATGTTGATCATTTCAATAAATTTACATTATTACCATTCATAATATGTATTAGTATTGCAACAAAAGTATTTTTATTTTCTTATTTATATCATTAAAAAAGCGCATTCTATTAAAATAAAACATAGAGGAGCATACTCGAATATGAGATATTCTCGTAATATGAGAAAGCGGGGTATAAGCTAAACTAAGAGACCCACTTTGTTGGTTCAGCTTTTTGTGAAATCGATGGTGGTCGAGTTCTTGAAAGGAGATTGTCTAAACACTATTTATTATTCATTAAATATATATTTAGCAGTAAAGTTTGTCTGGACTGATGGGGATTGAATAACTCAGTAGGAAAATATCGATAGTGTTGAAGTTTTTCATTGTACAGGTCAGGCATAGTAAGTGCATAGTTGCACGGTGTGTTTCTCACAATATGAGATACCTGTGGTTTTTATAACACTGTGGCTGCGCGGGGGAAATTAGTTGCAAAAGTATTTGTGACTACTGCAAAAACTAAATATATCTAAATAGCAGTAAATTTATACTTCTAAAACATAGAATGAAGTTTTTCATTAAAAATAATACTTTATTTTGCATTTTATTAATTATTTTCTGGGGTATCTCATATTATGAGAATAGTTTGACGAGTTTGGAAAAAGCACTTTTTTACATTTTTTGTATTTTCAGCATAAACAAAATTTTAATACCATTTTTTATTTGAGCTTCTTATGACAAATTAAATTTCCTTCAAAATGACCTATATTACTTTTCAATTCAGTACATAGAATTCCTACAATCACGCCAAACAGAGTTGGTATCTCATATTTGGGTACTCTCCTCTATTATTAAACATTTTACTGCAACTGGTGTCATTTTTCTATAAATCTAATTTGTTAATATTCAATGTACATGTAATTTAGGCGAAAAGTTGTGTTAAATAAAATTTTTGGTATCTTGTTTTTGTTTTTTCCCAAAATTTCCTTTTTTTACTTTTAATATATTCTATAACCCGAGTTTATAACAAACTTGTAGGTATTTTTTGTTCAAAAAACTTTTGCCTTTTAATTTTTTTCGTCTCGTGTGTTGTTTTTCAAAAAAAAATTTAACTTCGTATCTTTTTTTTACGATTGAAATAGAATCTACTCGTCCTATCGAAAAATGATTAATAACAAATTTATAGATCTTCTTGTGGTAAAAACTTTAGTCTGTTAAATTTAATTGGTACCTTGATTCGTTTCTCGAAAAATTGAATTTTCAAATTTTGAATATTATTTTTTACGATTAAAACAAAAACTATGGGTCCTATTAAACAAATATCCATGACAAATTTGAATGAGTTTTGGCTATTTTTTAGAAGAGCAACTTTCGTCTATTTATTTCTTTCATAGCTTGTGTCGTTTGTCCTAAACTTTAATTTTTTATTTTTAAAGTTTTTTTTATTATTTTGACTAACAGCAAAAACTACGCATCCTGTTGAAAAGTGATTACTGACAAATTTGTAGATCTTTTCAGGGCACGCAATTTCAGTTGATTCATTTTTTGTATCATCAATTAATTTTTTTTATATGATCAAAATTTAAATTTTCTACTTTTCAACAAAATTCAAAAAGTTGTCATGACAATCTTGCCAGACTTTCAAAAATCAACGTTTTTCTTCTCTTGAATTTTTTTATACGATGCGTTGTTTGGCTGAAAATGTTCCTTTTGGTTTATTTTTTTGGATTTAGAAAATGTTATAACTCTGATCATTTTCTTTTTATTGAAAATGTCATTACGAAAAATGGTTCGAATTTCCAAATACTATAAATAGCCGTACATCGAACATTTAAATATTGAAAAAAATAGTCTGTAAATATCTTGAAATTGCGCTCACTTTTTGAATTTTCATAAAAAATACCTGGTTTACGAGCTCGTTCTTTCTTTTCAGGCCCTAAAAATGTGTGCCAAAGCAGAATCCATTCTGATCAATCTTTCGAAAGTTATCATGCCTACATGATATAAACTACAGACGAGAATGTAAAAAAACATAAATTTTAATGAAGAAAATATAAAATTAAAAAAGTGGTCCAGTTAAAAATAATGGTTGTAGTCTCGGAATGCAAACAAATGAAGGTCGGTAGGGGTTACATATAAGAAATGATTGAGTTTTCATCAAATCTTTGCCAATCTCCATTTCCTTGCATGCCGAGAGAACTCCCGGCATTTTTACTTGAATTACTTTTTGTTTTTTTTTTTTGCGATTGTATTTTTGTAATGGCAGGGAGAAAGGGTGAAAATTGAAAATGTGTTTTTGAATTATAATTACTTTATCTCAACGTTTACTGCTTCTTCCTTAAATGCTTCTAAAT
This sequence comes from Belonocnema kinseyi, assembly GCF_010883055.1. Taxonomy (NCBI): domain Eukaryota; kingdom Metazoa; phylum Arthropoda; class Insecta; order Hymenoptera; family Cynipidae; genus Belonocnema; species Belonocnema kinseyi. The sequence goes on from NC_046659.1 coordinate 38,814,230, forward strand.
AAATGCTTCTTCCTTAAAAAAAATCCGCTTGCGTCATTGGCAGTTTAATGTAGCGCGTCTCGCGAGCTTGAGCACGGCCACAGCGCGTTCTTATGAGATCTCGTAGTTCGCCGTGCAAACTACGAGATCTGAGTGCCAACTTCGCACTCACACCAGTTCTACATGGACGCGTAACGCATTACTCTGTCTCTTTCTACCTGCGCGTTCTACTGTGAAAGAAAGAGACAGAGTATTAAGTTCGACGCCGAACGCAGCCGATAACGCGTCTATGGCGAACTAGTGTAACTAATGGGTTACCTTGCACTTCGCGCTCGAATATTTATTCTTTGCATTCGGAATGCTTCATGTAAATTTTAGCAGAAAAATCTCTTTCAGATCCCAGTTTTTTATGCATCCTCGGTCTGAATTCTCTACCTAATTAAGTATAATTAAAGATTACATTCCTCAAAGCTCTCTAGGCTTTGAGGTAGATTCTAATTGTGACACTTGCGCTTCGAGCACGATTTTCGACAGATATTTTTAAATGTATATTTGTTTTCTGAGATAACATCACAATATTGAAAGGAACAATATTTTCTTTCGACTTTTAACGTATTTTGCGTCTTTTGTCGTAAAATTGGCATTTTATATGTTTGCATATGCATATTTATTGCGACAAATAAATTAAGAACGACGTCTATCGAAAAATGGTTTAACGCAATTTTCCAGGAATATTTAAAAGCTGAAATTTCTTCCAAAATTTTTCCCTGTATTTCGCGTCACTTGGCTCGAAATTTAAATTTTCGATAGATTACATATTATTTTGATAAATAAAACCAAAATTACAAGTCCTGTCACAAATGTTTTAAGAAAATTATGTGCGAATTTGTAAAAGCTTCAATTGCCCCTTAAAACTTTATCTCGTATCTTGCGTTGTTGGGTTCAAAATTTGAATGATTTAAAATAGTATTTTATTTGAATGAAACCAAAAGTGACAAATTCTATCAAAAAATTGTTCAACAAAAGTTCTGAGGACTTTTCAAAAGTTGTAGTTCATCCATACAACTGTTTTCCGTACCTCCTGTGATTTTGCCACAATTTTGCATTTGAATATTTTGTCCTATTATAATACTTTCGCAATCATAAAAGATAAGGATGTAAAAATTATTCCATATTTTAGTGACTGAAGACTTATTTCATCCATTAGCATTGTAATTTTAATTACAAGTTTTAAGTTTTTTTATATTTTTTATCTTAAAATTATTTCTATTAGAACGTTTTCTATCTAAAATTCTGAATTCTAATTCAAAATAAAATGTCCTAATTTTCATGGTTTTAATTAAAAATAATTTATCATTGAAGGCTTTTAATTCAAAATTATACAGTAAGGACGTTTACTATTTAGTCATAGGGAATATAATTGTATAAACTCTAGCATACCATGCAACCCGTCTTGCATTTGTATAATGCAAAAAGCACTATTTAGGCGATTTTAATTCGGTTTCCAAATCTCTCGCGCTCGAGATCTTGCGCTGATTGGTCAAAGGCTTCGAGACTCAGAAGACGTGCGCAAAATATACGTATAACCAAATTCTGAAAAAAGGTTATGTTCCCCAGGATTTACCGCGCATTTCAAATAAATAATTAGTTGAGTAATTAAAAACAATATAACACAATATTAGAATGTGTTCACAAAAATTCTCGGGACGTGGTTTCTTTGGGAAATTTTTCTTAAGTCTTTGTTTGCGAAATCTTTTTTATTCGTTGAAATCATTGAATTATTTGAAATCTATAATTAGTAAAAAAAAATCTTCTAAAATATTTTGAAACCTTTTCAAATCTTCCAAATGTTTTAAAATCTTCGAGATCTGGTGAACTGTAACCTTTTCAAAATCTTTGAAACCCTTTGTATCATTTGAAAGTTTAAAAATCTTTGTGAAATTGTTATGAAATATTTAAAATCTGATAAACACGCCTTTATAAAATGTTAAAAATCCTTTTAAATATTTTTAAATCTTTGAAACATTTTGAAATCTTTATTAATATTTTGTAATATGGTGTATACTCAAAAACCGATTGGTAAAACTCTTGAAAATTCCATTATATGGCCATGGCTCATTCTAATAGAGATTCTTATTCTAGACGTCGGCAGTGCGCACGTGCCGAAATTTTACGTCATTTCCGTATTTTTCGAACAGTTTCGTGTCGAAATGTATGAAAAGTATTTTTAATAAAAACAACAACAAATTTATTTGTAAATAACAGAGATTTTTAAGATAGAACATTTTTAGGTCTATTTAAAAAAAAAACGGTGAAAGACTTGCAAAGAGTGCGGCGACCAAGGCCATTATTTGCATCTGTTGACATCTGTCATCTTCTAAAAAATACTTGAAAATTCGGCGAAACTCACGGAAGACGATGTTCCAGGAGCAAAATTAGTGCACGAATCAGTAGAAGAGCACAGTATTGAGCAGCTGAAACGATGTCCTAAGTGTAGAACCAGCATTAAAAGGAAATAAACGTGATTTAGTGGAAAGGTCAGTTGAGGTTTTGTCTGGCAGGTATAAATATTTTCTTTTGTACAAGATTTGCAGTTCAGAAATTTGTTTGAGTAAATATTTAATATTCATACAAATATAAAATAACCCAATATTATATTTTCTACTTCTCTTTTTCAAGTTTAGACAATAAAAAGCCATTTGTTAGTGACTTTTTTTCCTTTTAAAGATTGTTTCCTATATTTTATCCATCGTTTAAGCTGCTTAACACTGCGCTCTTCCACCGCTTTGCGCACTAATTTTGCTCCCGGAAGATCATCTTCCGTGATTTTTTTCGGATTTTTAAACATTTTTTTGAACACGACAGATGTCAACAAATGTAAATAATGGGCTTGCTCGTCAGACTTTTTGCACTTTTTTTGCAGTTTTTTTCTGAATATACTTAAAAATTTGTTGTCTTCAAACGCTGATTTATTTAAATATTTATTTTTCCTTGGTATTTTCATTTACAATATTTTCCATACATTTCGACACAAAACTGTTCGAAAAAACCGGAAATGACGTAAAATCCTTGCGAAATAATAGCATAATTTTTATTTAAATTCTGCAACCTTACAAGTTATACATTTGTGGAGAAAAGAAAAAGTTTCGAATAATAGTAAAAATTAAGTAAAAGTTTACGTAGTTATTTTGTACATAGAATCGATTCGTGCAGCTTACTTCTAATATAGGATTATTTAAACGTAATAGACCGGCTTAGTGTAATACCAATTCAAAAAATAAATATTCACTTAATTGCAAAATTAGCATTACAATTAATTTATGTGGCGAACCTTTAATATTGTTACTAATTTCACAAATAAAATAAGGTTTAGAATTGCAAAAGTATTATAATTTTATAGTAAATTGTTATTTCGTAAAGCATATCAGGATCCCAGTTTCTACTTTATCGGTGTTTAAAGAAATCTTTTCGCAGACAGCATGGACATAGGAAACACGGGACTAGGCCAAAGATATTATAAACGTAGATGCGGTACGGGGCGTCAGAGTGGGGAATTATATATATAGGACATCACATTTTCTGGCCTATCGAGGTGCTGCCCTCACCG
>NC_046659.1:38817915-38819226 GCF_010883055.1 Belonocnema kinseyi
GGTGGGTAGAGGGGAAGTGACTTTTTTCGCCGGACGCGCCGTCTACATTTATGGCGGGCAACTAAGCCCGCACCGCATCTACGTTTATAATATCTTTGACTAGGCATACCATCCTAACTTGGGCGAGCGGGATTGGATCCACGGGAGGGGGGAGAATCCCATGAGTGGGAGAGCCGCCATCTTATGATGTCCCATTTCACTATGCGCACGAGAATTTTTGCCGACAGACTGTGCATGAAAATATAAACATGTGGGCGCTGCCATGTTTGTCGCGGGACATCAAAAGGTGGCGGACCTCCCCCCTCATTGCATCACCTCCGCAATGGCATGCCTTGTCCCTTGTTTCCTATGTTCATGTAAGACAGAGATTTGCTGCGAGGAGCAATGTTTAATATAGATTTAACATCCAACCCTTAGATCAACGATTTTACCTACAGAAAAAGAAGGAGCAAGGTAGTACGAAGAGGGCAGCAGCTACGCACCCGACTAAAGTTGTATCTATATATATTTTCTTCCTACTCCGTCGCCAATTGTCGCATCTATGTTATAATATCTCTGGTTTGGCTGATCACATCTGTAATGAGCGGATATAATTCGCATTCTCGCTGCTAGGAACATCACAGTCAGTGACGCAAATTCGCGGTTTCAGTTTGAATAAAAAGAAACTCAAATTTGAAAAGCGAGTCTTGAATTCAGAATTTAAGTATTATTTCGAAGAAAAGATTGGCAAGCAACAGTCGGGCAAATCGACATGGAAATGTTTGAAATGATAATCGTTTCTTGTAAACGAATAAATGTATACACCAGGGTAAGCGCAATTTCTTGAAAGGAATATTAATGTAACTCAGCTATGATTATTTAGACATAGGATATAGCAGGTTTCATTGCAGGATATATAAATCTTATATTAGATATACAATTGGCGACACTAGATCGTTAAAAAAAGAACCGATTAGAGAGTTGTTTGATTTTGGTTGAGACGATTAATAAGACCTCCGAGAAGTCGGTTCTCCGAATGATAACATAAACAATGTGTGCGCCTGGACGTGCGCGTGAAGTCACATACTCTCTTCCCATGAGAAGATGTATTATGAAATCGACGACGAATTAGACACTTTTCAGGGTAGGGATTTGTAGAGCAAGTAAAGCAGGCTAACCAGAGAAACCCACGAAAGAGAGGGGAGACTGAGGACCGCTGTGACCGTATCAAAGCTTCCACGACGAAACAAAAAGACAGATTAATCTGGTCCGCGGCCGCGACTCGTTCATTAACTGGAAACTCGAATAAGATTTTTTGCTGTAAAGATAGAT
>NC_046659.1:38819326-38830173 GCF_010883055.1 Belonocnema kinseyi
ATTATAATTATAAAATATTATATTAATATTGATGACTATTAGACTATTTTTTAATAGAAATAGTTCAAATTTCAACTAAAACAATTAGTTGCCTGCAAAAAAAAAGATTTTGAATAAAATACATAAATTAAAACAAAAATTGTTGAAATTGTTTTCAACAAAATAGCTAAATTTTTAAAAAAAATTTGTATCTAAAAGGCTGAATTGTATACTAAAAAAACGAAATTTTTGATAAAATACATGAACTTTGCACAAAAGAAATTTATTTTCGACCAAGTCTAATTTTCTATACAAAAATTAATGTTTAATCATAGTTAATTTTTCAACAAAAAATAATGATTTTCTTGTAGTTAAAAGAAATTAATTTTTAAACAAAAACAAACAAAAATTTTCTACAAAATAGTTAAATTTTCAGAAAACAAATTTTTTCAACTAAATTGATTCAACAACAACAAAAATTACATTTTTAATAAAGCAGTTTCACTTTCAACCTCAAAAGTTGAAAATATTACAAATCCTTTGAAATCTCTTGAAATTTTACAATGCTCTTGAAAATTCCTTGCAATTTTAAAAATACCCTCAAATATTTTAAATCCTTTAAAATCTCATACCAAATTATTAAAATCAATGGAAAATTCCTTGGAATCTTTTAAAATATCCTAAGGTATATCGAGTCCTTTGCAATCTTATATTAAATTACTGTAATCAATTGAGAATGCCTTGGAACCTTTTAAAATACTCTCAAGTATTTCGAAACCTTCAAAATATTTTGAAACACCGTGACATCTTTTTACTTTGGAGTTTTTTTAAACAACCCTGCTATAATTTTTAAAATTCTTGGAAATTCCTTTAAATTATAAAAATGAATTGAAAATTCATTCACATCTTTTTAAACATCCACAAGTATTTAAAATCCTTTAAAATCTTTTGAAACCTCTTGAAAATTCCTTGAAAATTTAAAAAAAAAACCCTAAAATATTTCAAATCTTTTACAATCTGATACTACATTATGAAATCAATTGAGAATTCCTCGGAATCTGCTAAAATATTCTAAAATATAATAAATCTTTCAAAATCTCATATTAAATTACCGTAATCAATTGAAGATTCCTTGCAACATTTTGAAATACCTCAAATATTGCAATACCTTCAAAATATTTTGACCAAGCTTGACCTTTTTCTTAAGATTTTTAAAGTACTTCTTTAAAATTCTTTGAAATTCCTTAAAATTATGAAAATAAGATGAAAATTCCTTGACATCTTTTAAAATATCCTCAAATATTTAAAATCTATTGAAATTAAAAAATAATTTTAAACACTTGAAAATTCCTTGAAATTCAAAAAATACGCTGAAATATTTCAAATCCTTTAAAATCTTATATTAAATTACTGTAATCAAGTGAAAATTCCTCGGAACCTTTTTAAATACTCTCAAGTATTTCAAAACCTTCAAAATCTTTTGAAACACCTTGACACCCATTAAAGATTTCTACCATACTTTGAAATTGTTTTAAATAACTCTGCTAAAATTGTTAAAATTATTTGAAACTCCTTTAAATTATAAAAATAAATTTAAAATTCCCTGACATCTTTTAAAACATCCTCAAATATTTAAAGTCCTTAAAAATCTTTTGAATTCTCTTGAAATTTTTAAAAGATTCAGATTGAAATTTAGAAAAAAGAAAAATTTCAAAACTTTAAATATTGCTTATAACGCTTTTAATTAATTTATGATTATTAATTTTTTATAAATAAACTTTCAAGTTTACAATTCAAAATTTGAAGACTTGAATCTCATCGAGTTGAAAATTATTCTTATTGAATGGTTGAAAATGTTTGAAAATTAAATTTCGCAAGCTTTGAAGTTTTATTCATCCCATTTTCAAAACTCTAATCTACAAACATTTTAATATTTAACGTTTTGGAATTTTTTCTGTTTTTAAATCTCAATCTGAAACTTTACAAAATTTCAAGAGGTTTTAAAAGATTTTTAAGGATTTTAAATATTTGAGGATGTTTCAAAAGATGTAAAGGAATCTTTAATTTGGTTTTATAATTTACAGGAATTTCGAAGAAATAAAAAAATTTTAGCAGGGTTATTTGAAAAAAATGAAAAGTACTTTAGAAATCTTTTTAAAAAAGTTCTAGGTATTTCAAAAGATTTTAAAGGATTTGACGAATTTGAGAGAATTAAAAAAGATTCCAAGGAATTTTCAATTGATTATATTAACTTAATATGAAATTTTAAAGGATTTGATATATTTCATGGTATTTTTAAAATTTCAATATATTTTCAAGAGCTTTAAAAAATTTCAAGAGATTTCAAAAGCTTTCAAAAGAATTTAAATATTTAAGGATGTTTTAAAAGTTGTTAGGGAATTTTCAACTTATTTTTATTATTTTAAGAAACTTTAGAGAATTAAAAAAAATTTAGAGTAGTTATTTAAAAAATTCAAAAGTACTTTAAAATATTTTAAAAAAATTTTAAGGTGTTTCAAAATATTTTGAAGGAATTGCAATATTTGAGAGCATTTAAGAATGTTCCAAGGAATTTTTGATTGTTTGCGTTAATTTAATATGAGATTTGTTTTAAAATATGCGTACAATTTAATATATTTATGCTTATTAACTGTTATTAATAGGGGTAACAGGCCCAGTTCGCCCATGGATATTAATGATTTAATAGAAAAACTTAGATATGAAAAAAATAAGATATATATGTTCGTTTGTTATTTTTTCAGTTGATTTTTTCAATTTCTAAGAATTTTGCGAGTCACTTAAAAAAAGGCTGTTTAAGTTAACCGCCTGTAATTAAGTCTATTAATAAATATTACGAGTCTACCGCAAAATTAATTTTGTAAATGGAAATTTTCAATTAAGTAATTTAATTTCATGATCAAACGTTTTCCAACTGCTTCTAAACATTATTGATTCAAAAGAAAATTTTAATTGCAAATGGGTTTTCTAATATTATAGGAAATAACTCTGTTCTTAACATTTTTTTTATCGTAGTATAAAATTTGGAAACTTTTTCAAACTTTGAAAGAGGTAAGAAAAATGAAATACATAATGGGCAAAAAACTTAGAATATCTTAATCTTTTAAATAATTGTGTTTTGATTTTAAAACACACGAAAGGAAATCTAGGAGATTTTAGGACAATTAAAAGATTTTCTAGGAAAACTGAATTATTTGAAAAGATATTTCGAAGTTGTAGAAGTTTTGTAAAGGTTTTAAAGTAATTTAAAATTTGAAAGTTTTTAGACATTTTAAAATTTTCTATAAATTTTTAAAACAATTTTTAACAACTTTATAAAATGTTGAGTATTTCGAAAAAAATATTAGAAGCTATTTAAGAATTTTGGAAGGATGAAATTTTTTTGGTAAGATTCCTCTGTAAATTTCTACAAATCTCTAAGTTTTGAAGGACATTGTAAAAGTGTAATTTCTTATTACAAAAATTATTTAGGAATTATTTTCAAAATTATTCCTTTAAATCTTCTGAAAGTCCTAAATATCTTTTAAGCTGACTCTAATTTTTCCTAATATTTTGTGTGTCCTGAAAAGTCAAAAAAATGCATAAAAATTTTCTGCATTTTTTTTCGGCATATGTGAAATCTTCAAAAAGGTTTTTGAAATATCTCCGGAATCTTACGAAAATTATATTTACATAAATTTAAAAAAAAAACAGATAAGTGGTGATACCTTTTTTTGAAAACTTGGAATGTTGTTTAACCTTTGTACAAGCAAATAGTTATTCCAAATTTGTATTTTGTGTTAAAAATGATTGAAATTGCAAAAAAAAAAACATCATTTTTTAGCACTAAACTGAAGCTAAAATTAATTTCCCAGATTCTTTAAAAGTTTTTTTCCCCCACTTTTAAAGGCTGAATCTAATAACTCAGTTATTAGTGCATATACTAAATTAGGAAATGTGAAAAGTATTAAAAGTTAAAAGAAAATTAGACACTTTTTTATTTAATTTATTTTAATCAATTTATTTATTTAATTAAAGTTCAACTAAATACTACGTAATTAGATTATATAATTATGCATTTTTTTGGCGGGGAAATACATTTCTCGGAAACTCCGCCGGTCTGCAAACTGGAGGTGCTAAGAATCTGCAAGAATCGAAGATTCCCCTTCGCCCTACCAATATCATTTTAACAAATTGGGCGAATTCAAAAGAAAATCACACTTTGCGGACTATTCTAATTTAATAACTTTAAATTGTCTGAATATATAAAAAATTATATCGAATTATATGAATTTAAGAAATACTGTATATAAAAATTAAAAAAAAAAACAATCAAACAACCACTGCATGGTCCTACTGTCAGCAACCGTCAACTAAAAATGACACCACCTTCCAGAATATACGCGATAAATCACACCTATGGCCACGTCTCACGACCGTGAACTGGGTGGTATATAGTATTTATTTTTCTCGGAAATTTTTAAGTGTTGACACTTTTGTTTTAACGGATTCTTGAGTCGACGCATTTTTTATATGTTTCAAATATTTTAAAAATATTTTTAAATTTTCTTCAAAAATTCTTTTTTTAAATTGAAAAAAAAACTTTCCCCGGAATCTTAACCAAAAATTTTTAATTTCTTAAAACCTTTACGAATTGTGAAAAAGAATGTAAAATTTTATTTTAAAATATTCAAAAATGTAAATTTTCTTTTATGTCTTAAAAGTCTTCTCAATATTAAAATTATTTGTTAAAGTTTCAAAATCATGTTTTTAATCAATTCTAATTTTTCCTATTTTTTTTTAATTTTGCAAAATTATAAAAATTACCTTAAAATTTTCCAGATTTTTTTTTTACAATTTTTTAAAATGTTTTAAAAAGTTGTAGAATATTCGCTCAAAATTATTTGTCGATAAATTTGATAATTGACTTTAAAAATCTTGAAATCATCTTAAATATTCTCTTTAAATTAACTTTAAAAATAAAAAAATTGTAAATTTTGTAGGGAAACTTAAGAATACTTTTTTATCCTTTTCAAATCTTTCAAAATTCTTAACAAGATCTCAAAAAATCTATATTTCGTTCAAAATTTATCGGCCTCGCAGCAAATAACAAACGGAAAACATCCACTAAAATCATATTCATGCAGATTGTAATCAGTCAGGTTGTCGAACAAATATAAAAACCTTTTTGACAATTTTGAAAGGTAATAAAAGAATATTCTTTAGATTCATATGAAAATTTAAAAAGATTTCTAAAAATGCTGGGAAACTTCGGCAATTTTTAAATTTTTAAGACAAATTTGGGCGTTGAAGAATAAATATTCTATAAAAAAAAGAATTCTCAACTATGAAGATTAATTTTAAACCAATAAAAAATAAATAGAATAGATAAAGTTTGAACTAAAAAATTTTAATTGTTGAATACTTCAATTTACAATCAAAAATTTTAAATGAAAAAATTAATTCTTAACGAAATATTTGAATTTTCCATAATGAAAGGAATCTCAATACATGCTTTATCGTCTACCAAAAAACAAAGAATTTAAAAAATTCCATTTTTACATCATATTACATCAAATTAAATATTATATCAATTTATATGAATTAAGGCAATATTGTTTATGAAAACATAAAGAAAAAGATTAAACAACCACCGCATGGTTCCTCTGTCAGCAACCGTCATCTAAAAATACATCAGTCCAAGCATATACGCGATAAATCATATTTACTTTTTTCGGAAATTTCTAAGTGTCGATACTTTTGTTTACCGGATTCTTGAGCCAACGCAGTTTTTAAATTTTTTAAAAAGTTTCAACGTATTTTTAAATTTTCTTTAAAAAATTTTGTTTTTTAAATTAAAAATAAATTTTAACTTTTCCCGAAATGTTAAGCCAAAAATGTTTAATTTCTTAAATCCTTTCCAAATTCTGAAACAGAATCCAAAACTTCATTTCAAAATCTTCAGAAATCTAAATGTTCTTTTATCTTTTAAAAATCTTCTCAAGATAAAAATTTTCCACAATCTTTTTTAACAATTTCTTGAAATGTTTTGAAAAAGTTTAGGAATTTTCTTTCAAAATTAATTTTTGATAATTTTGACAATTTTTTTTAAAAATCTTGGAATCTCTTTAAGTATTCTCTTCAAATGAACTTTGAAAATAAGAAAAATGTTTCATTTTTTAGAAAACTTAAGAAAATTTTTTTATAATATTCAAATCTTTTAAAATTCTTAAAAAGCTTTTTCTTTCCAAATATTAAAAAGTCTATATTTCGTTCAACATTTGTCGGCATCTCAGCAAATAACAAACTGAAAATATACACTAAAATCATATTCATACACAAAATCTGAAAGGATTTCTTGTTTTTTAAAATAAATTGTTAGAGAAAATTTAAAAAGGTTTCTAAAAATGCTGAGAAAGAATCTATAATATCTTCAGCAATTTAAAAATTTTTTAAGACGTAAAAATTGTAAGAAAAATTTCTGTGTTGAAGTGATTGAAAATATTTTAGAAGTTTAAAAGATTTCCTAATATATATAAAATATTGATAAAACGACGAATTTTCAAGAAATAGTTAAATATTCTATAAAAAAGTATCTTTCAATTTAAAAAAACCCTGTCATTATTTGCAAGATTACATGATTTTTGCACTTTTTCACAACATTTAAAAAATGCAATGACCCTGCCAAGTTTTCCAGGTTTTGTGTAAAAGAAATAATGAACTTACGTTATGTCCCATTTGTGTTCTAAATCAATACTCATACATTTCGTATCACAAAAGTTATAATTAACCTTTAGACTAAATTGTAATTTAATCAATTTTTCCAATTTCACTACACAAAAAAAAACTTTAAACAAATTATTGAAAAAAATCGAGTTTGAAAGATTTGGAATTACATGCTTAGAAATTTTTTTTAAACTTTGAAAGGTTTCAAGAGAATTAAACAATATTATTAAGATTAATACGAAAATTTGAAGGGATCTTTTTTATATTAATTTTTTTATAAAATTTGTTTAAAACATTTCTATAAATTCTGCGACAAAATCGGAATATTTAAGACAAGTTTTAAAATTTTTTAAATATTTTTTAAAATTTTAAGAAAAATTTGCTTCCGTTTCAGACATTCAGAAAATTTAAAAGATTCTGAGTGATTAAAAAAAAAATATTTCCGAAAATCTACTAAATATTTTTTAAAAACAACTTACATGTGTAACACAAAAAATGAATTTTATACTAAGATTAATTTTCAAGCATTAAAAAGACAAATTAAATAGCTCCATTTTGAACCTAAAATCGGATATAAAAAAGTTTAATTTTCAATAAAAAGAAGAATTTTTAACCTAAAAAATTAATTTTCTGATAAAAAACAACAAACTTGACAACAAAAATTTTTTAATTGTCAACAAAATAGATGTATTTGTTACTGAAAACGATCAGTTTTGACCAATAAATCAAATAGTTAAATTTTCAATTATAAATAAACCAATTTCTAAAAAGAATTAAATTTTTAATGAAAAAGATGATTTTTTAACCGAGATGATAGATTTTCTACCGAAAAACAATGAATTAAAAAAATATATAGTAATCTTTAAACACTAAAAAAGTATTAATTTTCAATAAAAATGTGTCTTATTTACCACCATATTTTATTTTTTTTATCGTTATGTACTAAAAGAATGATTAAAAATTTGATTAATAGGCTCTTAAATTCATCTTTGAATACCAAAAAAAAGTAATTTTTTCAAAATGTTTAATTGTGCATAATTTTAAAAATTCCCTGAAGATCATTTAGATTCTTTTATGTAAACTTTTTAATCAAAGCATCCCAAATTCACCTAGCTAGTTTGCGAACTAGAATATAGACTATTTACGCGAAATTAACCACTCTGATATTCTCTACCGACATTGTCAAACTGGAAAAATGCCGCCCTGTTTGACGGCTCAAGTCATGAACGAGGAAACACGCATGGACATAGGAAACAAGGGACTAGGCATGCCATTGCGGGGGTGATGCAATGAGGGGGGAGGTCCGCCACCTTTTGATGTCCCGCGACAAACATGGCAGCGCCCACATGTTTATATTTTCATGCACAGTTTGTCGGCAAAAACGCTCGTGCGCATAATCAAATGACACATCGTAAGATGGCGGCTCTCCCCACTCATGGAATTCTCCCCCCTCCCGTGGATTCAACCCTGCTCACCCAAGTTAGGATGGCATGCTTAGTCCCTTGTTTCCTATGTCCATGGCTCACCTGCTGAGCTCCAGGGAATGAAAGTGCACAATTATTTTAGTATAATTTTGAGAAATACGAATGTTTAAAAAAGAAACCAAATTAAGGTGTTAGTTAATAAGTTTTCAAATCGGGCCAAATTTTAGCTTCCGGAATTTCCAAAGTTAAGCAAAATATTGCATCAATAGATTGAAGCTACTGCATTAGATTTCTAGTAAAATATACTGAAAAGTTTTACATCAATTCCACATAAAGCGGAACATTCGTTATGTAATTTTTTACTTTGGCAGTCAATGAACATATCGTTGGAATCGTTATAATTGGAAAATGTCAAATATTTTTTGTTGTAAATTTCCGAGTGCTAAATTAAACAAAACAAAATTATATTCCGGATTTTAGTCCTTATTATATACAAAGGACTCCTGTTGACGTAAGTATACAGGTACTTACGGCGGAATTGATCATCGCGTGTTTTGAAGACCTGAAGTTTGAGCAAATCTTAATTTTATTTTATTATATATATTTTACTATTATTGCACCATTTCCTGATCAGTCCAAAACATATTGTTCGAAAGAAACACATCTTGGCCGAATCTTGAGAACAGGGCTTTGCGTAGAAAAATGTTTTTCGAGTACAGACTGTCAAGGAATCAGATTAAAAAAATCTGCCAGCTGCGCGAGCACATTGTCAATCGCGCACTGCACGGGCGGCCCGCGTGTCTAAGCGTGCCTCGGGGTTTTTAGTTAAAAATTCATCTTTTTGGCATAAAGTAAATCTATTTGAGTTGGACAGTCAGAAGTTCAGCTGAAAATTTATTAGTTCTGTTGAAAATTAATTTTTTAAACAGGAAATTTTATTATTCCTTTTGTGATGGAAAATTGATCATCCTTAGTTCGAAATTCAACTATTTGGTTTCAAAATTGTCCTCTTCAGTTGAAAATTCATGTATTGCTTTGAAAACCTGTTTTTTTTTTTTTTTTTGGTAGAAAATAATCTTTTTGTTTTAAAACTAATCTTCTTGTTTAAAAATTCACTGTTTGTTTAAAATTAAACCATACCAGATTAAAGTTAAACCCTTTTGATAAAATATCATCTTTTTGATTTAAAATTAACCTATTGAAATAACATATGCAATCATTTAAGTTAAAAATTAATATCTTTAGTTGAAAATTCAATTACTCTGGTGAAAGGTTCATAATTTTAGGTGAAAACTCATAACTTTGAAAGTGTAACTATTTAAAAAAAATTGTTTTGGTTGAAATATATATATTTTTTAAAGTGAAAATTTAATTAATCTAATTTAATATTCCATTATTTTAGTTAAAATTTCAAGTCTTTGCTTGAACATTACTTTTATTTAAAAAATTGACTATTCAAATCTTAATTAAAAAATTATCTTGTTTCGTTGAAAACTCATCTTTTTGGTTTAAAATTCATCTATTTCAGTTGAAAATTCATTATTTTAGTTATAAAATGCTTCCCTTCTGTTGAATTTGGTTGCTGTTGAAATTAATTTTCTTTCAACTGAAAATGTAATCATTCAAATTGAAACTGAGATATTTTCGAAGACCGGTTTGTTTGTTCGCTGGTAATAACCGGTAATCCGTCAGCGCAACAAAAGGTTAGAGGTTGAAGTCTTGAGGGCGGGCGTTATCTATTCTATTCCTCTCTTCTGTTTATTCCGAAATGGTATCTACTCAGAAATCAGACTATGCTACTTTTACCTGAGTTCATGCTCCCCCCCCCCCCACCCGAACCCTGGGTTTTAGATTTAATTAAAGAATTTTTAAAGGATTTAAATTAACTTATAATAATTGAAATTTCAAAGGGTTCAAGTATAAAAGTAACAATAATAAATTATTATTTTTCTATGATATAAATACATATAATTAATTAATGATTAAATAACCAATTAATTAATTGTTGATAATTATTATTAATGACATAAATAATTATTAGCATTCCCGAATTTTGATTTTTAAACGATTTAAATTTACTTGGAATAATTGAAATTTTAAGGGGTTTGGGTATAGAAGTAACAATAAATAATAATAGTTATAATAATTAAACAAATTTTTCAAATAATTTTTTTTGCGGATCTATGAATGTTTGATTGCTAAGCGCTTGAGACATAAGCTTAAAGTGGTTTCAGTGAAAACAGAACGTATTTCAGTAAATAAATGGCCCAATACTTGCATTTGTCTATACAATTTGTTCTTAATTTGGAGACAAACGTTGCAAAAGTCAATTTTTTTTAGCAGCACATTACTTTTAATGCAATTTCAATAGTTTTCGTGAAAGTACAATGTATTTTAGTAAAAAATGGACCGAATAGTGGATTTGTTTATGAAATTTTGTTTACATTATTGTAGGGATAGAAATTTAAAATACTAATGCGACACCTATCGACGCGAATGGAAGGAGGAAGGAAGGGAGAATCGGGAGTGCGAAGCGTGCGGCGAAGCGATGTGGATGCGAGATTTCGGCTTTTATCCGTGTATCAACTAAATTAATCAATAAATATTATTCTACCATCAAAAAAAGTCTACAATTTGGGGGCTCAACCGGGATGAGTGACCGCGGATCTCGCAGGTGATCGAAGAAGTGGTTATTTCGAAAAAATCGCTTCCGCGAATTCG
>NC_046659.1:38830273-38831418 GCF_010883055.1 Belonocnema kinseyi
ATCTTGATCACATCCCTGATCTCCAAATACGCGAAGAAGCTAAAAAATTATTTGACGAGTATGTTCCCTGTAAAACAAAAACGACGAATGTTGAATTAAAAAATATTCTTAAAGATGAAAAACCTGTTTATCAAAGGCCGCGACGTTTTTCGCCAGCTGAAACCGAAATTGTAAACAAACAAAACGAACAATGCCTCGAAGAAAACAAAGTCCAGTCTTGTTCATCCGATTACGCTAGTCCTGTTGTTGTAACAAAGAAAAAGGACGGAGATCCACGAGTATGCATCGATTATCGAAAATTAAATCGCGTGATAGTTAGAGATCGTTATCCTCTTCCAGTAATTCAAGACTTGATAGATAAGCTCCAAGACGTTAGCGTTTTTTCGACGATTGATTTAAAAAATGGTTTCCACCACGTACCAGTAAGCAAAGATAGTCGCAAGTATACGGCATACGTGACAGGAGAGGGTCAGTTTGAATGTTTAGTGACTCCGTTTGGCTTATGTAACGCTTCTGCTGTATTTCAGAGATTTATTAATACTGTTTTTAGATTATTAATTAAAGAAGGCGTATGTTTCATTTACATCGACGATATAATAATTCCTGCCCCTGATTATAAAGAAGGTTTGAAGCGTTTAGAGAGAGTTCTGGACACGGCTTCTGAGTACGGTTTAGAATTGAATAAGAAAAGGCTCAATTGTTGAAACGTCGTATTGAATTTCTTGGACATGTGATTGAAAATGGGAAAGTTTATCCATCGCCTGACAAAGTCAAGGCAATTCTTAATTACCCGGATCCGACCAGTACCAAGGAGGTGCAAAGCTTTTTGGGGTTATCCGGATATTTCCGCAAGTTCGTTCCTCAGTATGCACTAATCGCTAAGCCCTTGTCTGATCTTTTACAGCTAGACAGGAAATTTCAATTTACTGAAGTCGAGAGGAGATCCCTTGAAAAGTTGAAAAGTATGATGGCCACGGATCCTGTTTTAATGATTTATAATCAAAAATATGAAACTGAGTTACACACTGACGCGAGTCGAGAGAGATACGGAGCCATATTGATGCAGAAGTCTCCAGCTGATCTTCAGATGCATCCAGTTCATTTTATGAGTAGAAAAACCACTTCAGAAGAAAAGAATTACACAA
>NC_046659.1:38831518-38833759 GCF_010883055.1 Belonocnema kinseyi
TCAATCCGGGGCGGATGATTAGTCAGGATGCCCGGATGTAGGGATAGAAATTTAAAATACTAATGCGACACCTATCGACGCGAATGGAAGGAGGAAGGAAGGGAGAATCGGGAGTGCGAAGCATGCGGCGAAGCGATGTGGATGCGAGATTTCGGCTTTTATCCTTGTATCAACTAAATTAATCAATAAATATTATTCTACCATAAAAAAAGTCTACATTATTAAGAATATATTAGAAAACAATCTTGTTTTTTTGGTTTACCAGACTAAGAAACCTTACCAAAGGTTATTTCTGTGACCAGTCGCCTCAGCTACTACCTCGCTGGAACTATGCTTAAAAAAAAACAGTAAACATAATTGTCCGTACCAGTAATTTTTTTTACCTGTACCGACAATTTTGTTTACTGGTCCCAACAGTGCTTACACTTCGTTTACCAAAATTTCGGTACAAGTAGCCAGATTGCTTTAGTACAAATATAGGGAAATCTCATAAAAGGGTTATTTGTACTGAAGCTTCGGTACGTATAGCTGGATTTTGTGGTTTATAATTACAGTTGCAAGTTTGCCTATTTGCTTTTAAATAAACTTTTATGTTAAATATTCAATTATTTTGTAGAAAATTCAAATTTTTTATTGAAAATTGAACTATTTGATTGAAAATTAAACTTCCTTGTAGAAAAATTATATTTTTGGTTAAAAATTCAACTCTTTTTGTAGATAATCTGCCTTTTGGCTTTTAAATTAAGCAATTTTGATGAAAATGCATCTATTTTGTTACAACATCTTCGTTTTTGTAAAACATTAATCTTCTTGTTCTTGTTCATATTTTTTGATAGAAAATTAATCCTTTGAGTCGAAAATTCATCTTTTGGATATTTTAAAATTTTGTTGAAAAATTACTTGTTTTGTCAAAGTTATTTTTATTTCTCAATGTTTTTATACGAAAATTTAATTATTCCATTTTTTATTGAAATTTTATCCTTTACATTGTATTGATGAAAATTCAATTTTTTTGTTTTAAAATTTAACTATATGGTAAAAAATCTATATTTTGTTAAAAATATAAAAACAAATTTTTTAGTTCAAAATTCAACTATCTTGTTAAAGCAATCAATATTTGTTGACTGAAAATCACCTTTTCTGTTAAAAGTGCGTCTTTTTCGATTTTAAAATCCACTTTTTTTTAAATAGTCGACTTTTCAGGTTAATTAATTTTACAATAGTGTATTAGTTATGTATAATGCAGTTATCTAGAGCTTTAATTAAAATTACTCCTCTTGTTGACTTTTCATAATTTGAATTTTCGCAGTAAATTTGTATAATCTCCTCCATGTTTGGAATCCTAATGTCACCCTGCTCGTTTTTTAAAATGTAAAATATCGTTTGATCAATAATAATTACATTTATCTGACATATTTTGTTGTTTATAATTTTAACGCTGTTTTTATCTGTTGCGTTTCTCAGGATTTAGTTTCTGCCAGAAGATAGCTAGGATTCTTTCTATTATAAATTTTTATAATTCCAAGTAATTTACAGTAACTAAGATCACTTTCTGACGTAGAGATGTAAAGAGTTTTGTGGACGATGATCATTACATAATTTTCATTTGGGATTGTGGTGATAAAATTATCCCCCTCTCGTAGTGTTATCGGAATTAAGTGATTTATTTTGTAGATTTCTTTTTCTAAAATCGGTATTTCAATTGAGTAAACAAATTCACTATTTATCAATAAAACAGTTATTTCGGCAATATCGATCAAGTATTGATAATTTTCCTCTACTAACTGAATGCCATGCTTTTCATTGCTTACTTCTTCAAATTGCTTAAATCCCTCTATAAGTGTAGTCGGAGGTAAAATTTGGGGATGTAGTATTCCGTGTATACCGTCATTTATTGCATCGATTAATAGCGATCTGTCTTCACTTAATTCTGATATAATAACGGTCATGATTGTGATCTGATTAGCCATTACTATGTTTTCGATATTTTCATTAGTCTTATTGTCTAACTTGTTATAATTATCTATAATGTTTTTATTTTTTTTAAACAAGGAATCTACATCATGTGCGGCCGAATTTAAAATAGTCCTAATTACTTTAGTTTGATTTTAGAATGACATTTTTAACATTTTGTTTGGGGCCTCTGAGGCTCTTTTGGCGCGCATAAGTCGGAATCGTGAGGAATTTTTTCGTCGATTTGTGACTGTGGATGAAACATGGATACACCATTAAACTCCTGAG
>NC_046659.1:38833859-38844014 GCF_010883055.1 Belonocnema kinseyi
ATAGAGCTCCAAGGAGATTATGTTGAAAAATAAAAAAAAATTACCCAAAAAAAATTGTTTTTATACTTCATTCTAAGGACTTATTGAACTACCCTCGTACCAAGGGCATCGGCGAATATAATGGATCTATCGATTGAAGTGAGGGTCACGTTTGCAGATGTGATCGAGAGAAATGATAGCAGTATCCAAGTGAAATTCATTCTAAAAAGAAACATAAAATGAACCGACGAAGCTATTGATAGAAGGGCTTCAACCTATTAGCATGTACAGTGTAATGCTGGTTATTGCATAAAATTTCACAATCAGAGGAACGGACGCGTTTGCATATGGTGCAAGGTCCGAGCCATTTACTTTCTAATTTTGTTCTTTTGCTATCATTATGCAGTAGTACTAATTCTCCTGTTTCGAAAAGAGGATTTCTGATGATTATTTTTGCATCTTGCTGCCTCTTTAATCGGTTCTGCGTTTTTTGAATGGCAGTCTTTCCCTTTTCCAAATATTCTTCATGTCTCTTTCGCCAAATGTCTAACAATTCTTGATGGGTTAACGACGTAGTTGTTGCTAAGGCTGAAGGTAAATTGGTTATTAAATGCTAAGCATATTAGGTTCAAATTTTGGTCCCATTCCGTCTCGTTATCGGCCATGTATGTTTTTAATGAATGTTTAATATTGTTCCATGGGTTCTCTCGAGGGCTCCATTACTTTGTGGATGGAAAGCAGTTGTTTTGATGTGCTTGATTCTAAAATATTTTCAAATTTTTGAACCAATTCCGATACAAAGTTAGAACCCTGGTCAGTTAAGATGTGCTTTGGAGAGAAAAATATGTAAATTTTATGATCTAGTAGATTTGTTAAAATGCTTTCTCTCGTCGTTTTCCATAGTGCTATAAGAATGATGTATTTCGTGGGCACATCTTGGAAGGATAGAATATATTCCCGTGTGGAAAAAATTCATGACGCTATACTGTTCCAGCATAGACCGCCACGAGTCTATACTGGCACTATCTCGAGAAACTATGCTGGGGCAGTGCGCTATCTACACCAGCGGTACTGCCGCATTCTAGTGAATCTAGTAACATCTAGTAGATCTAGATGCAACCTAGATTGCATATTCGATAATAATTTTTATAATTAAATCATTCCTAACATAAAAGCACTATGAGCTACATTGGGAACCAGGAGCCAACCTCAAAATTGAATTCTCATTTTACTCCATAAATACTAGAATTACATATTTTTTAAATCATCGGGGCCTAGTTCTGCATTGATTCAAATTTTTATTTGGAGTGAAAAATTGTTTAATTTCAATAGATTATATTTGAGACGATTTTTTTCAAATATAGGTGTAAGAAAAAAACACCTTATACAAAAACTATTGGAATTAGCCAATGTTCTATTCCGAATAAAGATTTAATTGAAAAGAGGACCAAGCCATGATTATCTAAAAAAGATGTCATTCTAGTATTTATGGAGTAAAATGAGAGAATCCTGTTTTGAGGTTGGCTCTTGATTCCAACGCCCTTACGTCGAAAAAGAAGCTGGAAAACTTTAAACCTCGTGGTCGCGAAATGAAACGTATTTACACTGCATGGCGGCATGACGAACATCTGATTCTTGCAATCCGGTTCCGGTTATTGTTGGCAACTTTTTTGGTAGCAGTTTTGAAATTGAAGTGCATGCTGAAAGTTGAGTGCTGTTGGTAGCACTGAATAATATTTGAGGTTAGGTAATGTGTCATTTTAATGTACGTGAGTACTGGATACATGTCATACGAAAAATAAATTTACTTCCCTAGAAAACCTAATGATAAAAAGTCTTTATTTAGCAATGATTTTTTATATTAGCTTTGTCTTGCATTCAATAGTTTAGCAATAAACAAGGTAAAGTGCGTCAGATCAATCGATACTTAGTGATGAATTAAACTAACAAATCTGCACTATAAGACAACACTGATTACACAGGCAACTTTATTTTTTCTATTTCCTTTGATTTCAGCACTGCAATAAACATAAGTTGTTATCTTTTATTAATTAGTTTTTAAATGATGCATTCTTTGTCAAAGTCCAAATAGAAGTACTTTCTAGAGCCAAACTAGATTTTAGACGAAATTTATATATTAATGTGATGTCAAATTCTGGCTAGCGACATTAGTGGGTCTACATAGAACTGCGTGATGGATTTTTCTATCTGGTAGGTGTAGATAGCGCCAAAAGAGCACCAATCTAATTCAGCGTGAACAGACAGCCACAAATAATCCAGTACTGGCGCTAGAATAATTCCAGTCTGCCAGGAATTATTTTCAGACGGGTTTGTTTCCGCTCGTTGTTTCCGGCAATGGACCAACTATGTCCATCGCGATCTTCTCATTCGGCTACGTCGATTACGTCTTTCTCCATATTTTCCCATGATGTTTGTTCGCGTAGTCTCTTGATTGTTTTATTTTATCCAAAGTGACCAGTGGCCACGTTTCCGTGTGATTCCCTCAACAGGTTTTGTTTCTCTTCTTCACTCAATTTTTTATCAGGTCGTTCGCAGAGGAAAAATGTATATTCTGTGAATTTTGTCTGTAATAGAAAATTCAAAATATCTCCGATGCGTACACGTTCCGTGATTTTTATCAAAGGATATTCCATATGAAATTTAAGTATGTTCCACGTTTTGTTTCTGGTGAAATATTTAATTTTGATGCAGAGGAGTTTGAACCATTTTCCTTCATCATAGCCTGGTTATTGGATTCTTAGCAAAGAGAAAATGTTTTGTTTGCTAAGTTTGACGAAAATATTTTTGTTGGCGACAGGTTTTATTTTTAATTTACTAGGCAGGCCGTTCCTTTTCTAGTTTGCATAATCGCTTTGAATTTACTTTTCATCCGTCGGTTCATGATTTCGCAATCTTTCAGAAATTAGTTCATTATCTTCGCCTGATAATTATGGTGTATCAATCTCGCCAGCTTCTTGAGATTCATCTACTTGGTTGATCTTGACATTCTCTTTCGATTGTTCTGAGAGATTTTGATCTTGAATGGGGGGCATTCAAGAAAGCGCGTCAGCTGCCGTATTTTCCTTCTCTTTTTATATACGACCTTGTATGTGTATGCTTCCATCTAAAATCTCCACCTCATTAACCTGGATGAAGGGTCCTTTACATCAAAAAGACATGTCAAAGCTTGATGGTTCGTTTGTATTATGAATTGACGTTCGATAAGATATTGACGAAACCGCTTAACTGCCTAGACAATTGCTAATGTTTCCTTTTCGGTGGTGGTGAAATTTAGCTCTGGTTCATTTAGAGTTCTTGAGATGTAACAAACTGGGTGTCCCTGTTGCGATAAAATTGCCTCCAGTCCAACATTACTTGCGTCGGTGGTCAAAGTAAATATGTCCTTGAAGTCGGGATATCTTAATACCGGTGTAGAGCAAAGAGAATCTTTTAACTTTTTAAAACTTGTTTCGCAAGATGGCGTTCAGTTAAAGGGATAATTTTTCTTTGTCAGTGCTGTTAAAGGTTTAGCTATTGCAGAGAAGTTTTTAAAAATAAATTTTCGGTAATATTCAGCTAGTCCCAAGAAAGACATAACATCTTTTGGTTTCTCGGGTCTTTTGAAATTTTGGACAGCAGATAATTTATATGGGTTTGGTTTCACTCCGTTTTCCGTGATCACGTGTGCCAGATATTCTAATTCCTGTCGTCCAGATAAGCAAAGCATATTTTTCCTAACAGTCCTCTTAATGCTGTGTCCATCATTATTTGATATGATGCTGGAGCATTTTTAAGTTTGAAAGGCATGCGGTTATAGTGAAAATGTCCTTCAAGTGTAGAAAATGCAGTATATTTTTTCGAGTTTTTGTCCATGGGAATTTGATGAAATCCTGAGCTCAAATCAATGGTTGAAAAGAATTTTGCTTTTCTAAGGTGGTCCATTATTTCGTCGATTAGAGGAAGTGGGTAGAAATCTTGATCTGTTTTTTCATTTAACTTTCTGAAATCGATTACAAGCTTCCATTTAGGTTTTCTCGACGCTTCGCGTTTTTCCGGAACTACCCAAAGAGGTGAATTAAATGGTGAGGCCGAGGCTTCAATTATTCTCTCAGTCAACATTTCATTTACCTGATTTGAGATTTCTTCTTTGTGGCATTCCGAATGTCTTGGTTCACGTATGTTAATATTTGCTTCGTCTTTCAGGATGATTTTATGTGACGCGAGACTTGTGCAGGGTAGGAGATTACCTTGCAGTGAGAAAATGACGTGATAGGAGATGGCTATCTTTTAAATATGTATTCTGTGTTCATCTTCTATATGTTCAAGCCTCAAATTTCTATTCAATAATTTCAATCTAGCATTTTCATTTTGCGTAATGTCAGTTACACGCTCCTCTCGTTCTTGGGCGACATTGATATACTTGTATTTTATCTCTTTATCACTTAATCTCAAGTCTGATTCGGTTTGGTTACTAACGAGAATCATAACCTGTGATTCAACAATACGCTAAATGGAATTTGGAATGTAGGGATTATCTTCTATGAGAATGTGCCCCTGATTTTTGTTTGTTTTCACGCCTATCATTTTTATGGTGTTATCATGGACCTGGAGGGAGCTGTTTGACAAGTTGAACTGATAAAAGTATAGAAATGGTGTTCCGATGATGCCTTCCTCGGGTATGGGAAATTTTCTGGTACAATTACAAAGATATGTTCTTTCCCTTGAAACTTAAACTTGGTGACTTCGTTTGTCTGTACTTTCCCCAGCTCCCTGAATTACTTGTGAAAGTTTTGTGCGATGAGATTCCAGTAATCCGGTAGTTCCAAAATTAGTTCTAAGAGCTTTGAAAAGATCATCATAACTCTGAATTGATAAGAAGCGAATAGATTTTTCCGCTTCTCCTTCGATTTTTTTTGCGATAATCCAGTCTAATAAAACACCTAGATTCGAGCACTGTGATTTAATTCTTACTATAAGAGCAATAAAGGGTTCCACTCCCATATCGTCTTGTCCGTTGAATTTTTTAATTAATTTGACTGCGTCTCTCGCAGGGATAGTTTCTATTGTAGGGTTGACTTCAGTGGGAGTTGTTACTTTTTCGTTCGACAACCTTTGTAGAATCCTAGGATCAATTGATTCAGATGCTACCTACAACGCGTCGTCGTTACCTACTCGAGATTCTTCATCGTTCCCCCTTTCGCTTTCGTCCGAAGTAACCAGTTCCAAATTCTTTTCTGAAGAGCGAATTTCTTCTTAACGAGTATTTATCGCGATTTCCATGGTACACATCCGGTCTGATAATTTTTGTAGTGTACCTAATTTAGAGTTTTCTACTTATGTTAAGGGATGTCGGGTGGTATGTCGAGCCGCGTTATCTATTCTCTATATCGTTCGTTACATTGAAATACTCGCGTACGCGTATAGTCAGTGGCGAAGTCAACCTTCTAGCCAGTGACTATTGTTACAGGATATTCCTTTTTCTTAAAAAAGATTTTCTTCCTCTTCTTTTTACTCACTTGAGACTTCCCGTGAAGATTGTTGGTGGCTGCTTCAGTAGATTTACTCGTTCTGCTCAGCCATGGGTTTTAGAGTCCATGAATTCTGCAATTCCAACGGTGCCAAGTTGGTTGGGTGACGTTTTGCCTTTTAGTATAATTTTTTAGACAAGGAATCACTGTGAGCCTACTTAGTTCAGCCCAGTACGTGTTTTCCTCATCTTCATTCTTTAAAAAAAAAGGTTCTTATTGATACTTTTTTGAGATTGACGTATCAATCAAAAGTTTCCTGGTATGGATCGTCAATTTATGTGACGGTCTGAATGAAAAGTTACTTTAATTTAATTTTGTCCTGACACAGATGCGTAGACCTGCTCAGATAGTTTATTAAATGAAACACAAGTTGTAGCCGTAGATGTTAGACAAGGAATGAATCTAGAGTCGAGGCCCTACTGGGACGGTCCCACGATGAAAGCTTACACTCATGGACATAGGAAACAAGGGGCTAGGCATGCTTTGCGGGGGAATGCAATGAGGGGGGAGGTCGGTCACCTTTTGATGTCCCGCGACAAACATGACAGCGCCCACATGTTTATATTTTCATGCAGAGTTTGTCGGCAAAAATGCTCGTGCGCATAATCAAATGGCACATCGGAAGATGGCGGCTCTCCCCACTCATGGAATTCTCCCCCCTCCCGTGGATTCAACCTCGCTCGCCAAGTTAGGATGGCATGCCTAGTCCCGTGTTTCCTATGTCCATGCTTACACTCTACTACCCTTCTCATATAAAAACTCTTCGCCTGCGAAGCTGCTCTCTTTTAGAAGAATGCGCTTGCAAAGCTAAAATATTTTGACCTATTCTTTCTAGCTTCACAAAGTGCCAATTTAAATTTATTGGTTAACACAGAATTTTAATAAAATGAAACTTTAAAAATCGGCTCTCGTAATACTCTTTGAAATTTGGTCCAGAGTATTTTTAGAAAAAATGAAAATCGAATAAAAATGCTGGTCTTTAAGGCTAGGCTGTTTTTGAACAAATTGTCATGTTTGGGCCACTGTTCATGTCTGCGGGGCGTGACGCGGTCAAGCAATATCATGCAGCACCTAGAATCCCAAAACCTAATCAGCTTCAGGAGGACGACTGAAAATTCCCTAAAAATAAAATATTCTAAATAATAAATGCAGTAATTAGAAAATTCCACACTCTATTATTTTACCGAATTGGAAAAATCTTGAAGATAGATAATACCCAAATGAAATTTGCGGACATTATGAAATTAATGTAAAAAATATCTTTACTGGAGAAAAATATATTTTGTTATTTTTTATTTCATTGTTTAACAATTCCAAAATTGTTTAGATTTAGAAAGTTTATAATTTGGGAATTTATATGTGTCAGCATTACAATATCGGATATTTTGTTATGTCAGAAATTACAATATGTAAATCGTCTATTGTCCTTCTCTTTAAATTCAGTAATATCATAAGCTGTAGGAAGTTTTATTATTTAGAAATTTTTAAATTGAAGCATTTTAAATTGGCGTAAATTTTATAATTCCTAGAATTTTTAAAATTTTGTTAATTAACAAAAGTGAAATTTTTTCATTATTTTTCGAGTTTTTTGGCAGAAAAAAACCCTTGTTTTTACCGAAATCTACCAAGGGATAAATTTATGAATAATCACTTTCGTTTTATTCATATTAAAAGTGTAGATTCGAATATAATTTGCGTTCGAAAGAGGCCCGCCTTATCAATATATGTAGCAATTAACATTGAATAAACGAAGGTGCAATTTTCGCATTATTTTTAATAGGTTTGGCAGAAAGAAAACATTTCTTACAGAATCCTACATAATTTGATTTGGAATAAATTTCAAAATTAGTTTATTTTTCCGCTGCAAACAAATCAAAATAATTTAATAACTTGGGAAATACAGCAATATTTTTATTATAATTATATTTTCTCAAATATTTATTCATAAGCAAGGGCTTCGTCTCGCTGAGGTATACGCAGGTATAAGTTCCCCAATGTTACCGACATTACAGTTTTCGCAGGGATAGACTAAAATTTGTGCTTTGCATTACTTAAAACAAAATTTTTAAATGGATTCTATAATTATTTAACTACTTAGTACAAGATTATTATTTCTGAAATAAAGAAAATTTATTATATGTACTTGGCTATCGATGTACGTAACAAGAAAAGATCAGTAGTGACCACTGGCGGTAAATCCGGGAACTAAAAACTCGGTTTTCCGCAGAATTTTTTCTGGCTTATTTTACTATCTCATATTTTGTTAATAACAATTAAAAAAATATATTTAAAAAATATATTGAAGAGAAGCCCGCCATAGATTTCCGCTTACTTTTGACAATGCAAAAAAAAAAATTTGAATTTACACATGATTTTGCGAGTGGTTTTGCTGGAACTATTTGGGGGAAGTTACCGTTTCACCTTAAATACTTTGAATCATAATGTTTGTTTATTTTGTATGTTCTGAATTTGAAAATATAAATGATAAAAAAGCCTTTTTGGAGACTTTAAAAAACTGGTAAATTTTGGTATGCTAAAAGTTAAAAAAAACGGCCTGTCATATGAAAAAAATAGGTGAAGGGAATTTTGTAGCTACGTTTTGCAACATACGCCCTTATGAATATTTTAATTTGTCTTGTGCCGTTTCTCCAAACAGTCAATTTCATTATTTATAATGTTATTTTTTACGATTAAAACGAAAATGACGCGTTTTATCAGGAAATTATTTCAAAAAATTTTTTAGATTTTTTTGGGTTAAACAACCTTTCTCTTATATCTTGTGTCATTTTACCAAAAATAGCATTTTTTATTTTTGATTTTGTTATTCACGATTAAAATAGAAACTACTAATCATATAAAAAAATATTAATAAAAATTGTTGTTCTCTACTTTCGGTAAAAAATGTTATCTATTTATTTTTTCTTAGCTTGTGTCATGTGTCGAAAGATTTAAGTTTTGTATTTTCACTGTTTTTTTATAAATAAAACAAAAACTACGTGTACAATAAAAAAGTGATTCATAACAAATTTGTAGATATTTTTTGGGTGCATAATGTTTGTTTTATAATTTTTTTGCTAACTTGCATAGTTTGACAACAAAATATAATTTTTTATTACTTTTTGTTTGATCAAAATTTGAATTATCAATTTTTCAAAAAAATTCATGAAAAAATCATGAAAAAATTTGGTCTCAAAACGTGAATTTCTTGAAAAAATTTGGGAGGGGGGAGGTCAAATTTTACACAAATCTAATACCTTCTCTGATGAGAATATATTATCATGGAAAAATAACAAATTATTAATTAAATTTTTTGAAACCCCACACACGAGATGATAAAGAAATTAAATCATCAAAAGTTGTGATCAGAATGTGCCCACGAAGCGGGCAGATTTTTTTGTTTTTTACTGTTAATCATGTTTTTCATGATTAGAGCCAAAACTATACATCCTATAAAAAAGTGGTTAATAACAAGTGTGGAGATCTTTTTCAAATGCACAATTTTTATCCCTTCATCTTTTACTGTATTTCGCATAGTTTGTCAGAAAAATATAATTTTTTATTACTTTTTCTTTGATCAAAATTTGAATTATCAATTTTTCATAAAAATTTATGAAAAAATTTGGTCTCAAAACGTGAATTTTTTGAAAAAATTTGGGAGGGGGGGAGGCCAAATTTTACACAAATCTAATGCCTTCTCTGATGAGAATATATTATCATGGAAAAATAACAAATTATTAATTAAATTTTTTGAAACCCCACACACGAGATGATAAAGAAATGAAATCATCAAAAGTTGTGATCAGAATGTGCCCACGAAGCGGGCAGATTTTTTTGTTTTTTACTGTTAATCATGTTTTTCATGATTAGAGCCAAGACTATACATCCTATAAAAAAGTGGTTAATAACAAGTGTGGAGATCTTTTTCAAATGCACAATTTTTATCCCTTCATCTTTTACCGTATTTTGCATAGTTTGTCAGAAAAATGTAATTTTTGGATTTTCATAATTTTGTATGCTGTCAAAATATGAAATTTTGATTTTTCAAAAAAATTCGAAAAATTGTTATGATAATCTTGTAGGGCATTCGAAAAGCAACATTTTTCTTCTTTCGAATTGTTTTCATATCGTGCGTTATTTGGCCTAAAATGTTCATTTTCGTGTGTTTTTGGAATTTTGTAAATTCTATAACTCTGGTAATTTTTGATATTATGAAAAAAGTCATTAAAATAAATTGTTCAAATTTTTGAATACTATGAATAACCGCACAGAGAATTATTGAATTCTTAAGAAAGTGGCTCAATCCAGAAATCGCGTTTAATCCATTGTTACAAATGTTTACGCAGAGGGCAATAGGACAGGGTTATAACAAAAGCGCCATGTCTATAAAACAAATGCCTCAATTAGACTTACAACCTAATGATAATTCAGAAAATAAAACAAATGGTTAAAATCAACAAAAACTAAATTCACAAGGAATACCAAATTTTTCTAACGCGGAAAACTCAGAAATCTGGAAATGTCCATGCAAGCGCGATATGATACAACCTTTTATACGAGGGTAGTTCAATAAGTCCTTAGAATGAAGTATAAAAACAATTTTTTTTGGGTAAATTTTTTTTTATTTTTCAACATAATCTCCTTGGAGCTC
>NC_046659.1:38844114-38845585 GCF_010883055.1 Belonocnema kinseyi
CAGAAGATGTGGACTGTGACTGCACCATATATCTAGTCGAGAGTGGTGCTGACTGAAAACAGATGATTTGGAGCGATTCGCGCGCCATATGTTGGTCATTCTGAGGACTTATTGAACTACCCTCGTATGCTATTTATGCTGCATACCGGGACGTTTAAAAAGAGAGTAACGCTCGAAATATTGTATTCGGATATAGAACAACCAGGTAAATCAAGATTTCACCTTATTACTGATTTTAATCAGCAACTATTCAGGGTATTAGTCGATAACGGTACTACGCACTGGTATTTAGGGAAAGCCTTGTTAAAAAAAGTTAACCTTCACAATTATAAAATTAATTAACCCTCATAGCATAAATCATTAGTATCAAATAGCGAAAAATTAGACATAAATGGGCTAGTGATTATACCAGTCAAAATCGGGCACGTCGCTAAAGAAATACGGCTTAGATTGGTCCCAGATTTGAGATCTGTAGGAATTATAGGTCACGACATGATAGTAATATATTGGAATTAAATTAGATTTTAAAAGACAGATATGATGGCTCCCAGAAAAGGCACATATTTATTATCAAATAGAGGTAAAACTAACATCCTACCCGAAATCAATAAAAAATATTTAATCTAAAGAAAAAAAAAAGAGTAGGTACTCAAATGAACGATTCTCAATATGTGAAGAATAAGAATACTATAGGGATAAATAAGTCTTAAGAAAATTCCAAGAAAGAAAAGTTAGAAATTAAACCAAGATTCGGAAGAAAAATTAAAGTAAGGGCTAATAAAGATGAAAAATTTAAAAGAACATTAGAATCTTTGCCATTACAAAAACACAGAATTCCGAAAAGCCCCAAAAAAGTCACCACGAAAGCGAAGTCAAAATTCCTCAAAATAACGCTTCGTTGGGCGCCGCATATAGCCAAATATAGTTCCCGCTATACGATTCTCAGTCAAAACCTCTAAACAGCCAAAACCGCGCCGTAAGAAACATCATCAAACATGATATCTTAATGGGGTCCTTAAGAGTTCTCTGGAGGAAATGCTCAACAGCAGTAGGCCAGGAATATTTTATGGGAACCCAGGCCCAAAAGGACGTGTCGTGCAAAAAAGTACATTGGACCAATCCCGATCAATATTTTATGGTGTTTATACTAACGTGTAGTGGATTTTCATGTTGGTGGCGATAATACGGCCTTAAGAGACATCAGTTAGTTACAGTAGGTACTTTTTTGCATGGATAGGGCAGAGTTACCGACGGAAAAGTAGGAGGTGGGCAGCGAGAGTACTGGTAGTGTTGGTAGTGAATTCGACGGGGACGAAATTTCCAACAGGCCACGACGGCCAGCTGTGAGTGTCCCGGTGTCAAGTAGCGCGTCAGGGAGAGGGAAAAATCAGAACGAAGGAAGCGACAAGGCGAGGGAGAGATCGTTTGAAGCAAGCGAGGGGGAGAATCTCTTGAAGAGGAAAAGAGATAG
>NC_046659.1:38845685-38853956 GCF_010883055.1 Belonocnema kinseyi
TGGAGGCGCAGGCAGAGAAGAAGGCTCTCACGGTCACAATAGGCGAGGTCAGAAGCTTGAGGGAAGACGTGAGGGGGGCTATGGAGCAGATAGAAAGTATGAGAGAGAACCTGAGGGTAAGAGATTAGAGATGGGGAAAGGAGGTAAAAGGGCTGAGGATGAAAGAAGAAAGATTGCAGAAGGAGATGGTGTTGGTAACGCAGATAAATGAGGATAAAATGAAGCAGATGGAAGAAGAGATTAAGGTGTGGAAGAAAAGGGCGGTAAAAAGGCTTGAGAATGTGAAGCGCAGGTCGGAAATCGAAGTAGTTCAAAGGGGGGAGGCCGAGAAGCAAGGTTTTTCGAAAAGGGTGGAGAACATGATAGAAGAGAAAGTGGGAGGGCGTAGGAATGCAAAGGAGGGCGGAGCGGATAGGTAAAGTGTAAGGGAAATAGAGCTGGGGATGAAGAGAAGAGAGAATGCAGATAGGAGAAATAATATTGTAATGAGAGGATTGAAGATAAAGAGCGGGGAATAAAGGGAGGGGGTGTAAGAGAAACTACAGAGAATAGGGTGGATTAAAAGCAAGATAGGGAAAGATAAGATGAAAGAGAGAGAGGAGAATGAGGTGGCAGTTGTAGAATTGACAGCCGGGAAGAAAAATTGGGGGTAATGCGTAACAAAAATAGGATAAAGGTCAAAAATAGGATAAAGGACAAAAATAAAATATGTCGGAAAATAAAAGTAGATGAGAAAATGTGGGTATTAGATGAGGGGAAGGAAGTGTTGAAGGAGGTGTTGAAGGCGGTGCAAGAGAAATTGTTTTATGAGAAGTAGGGAGGTGGGAATAAAGCAGAGTGGAGGAGTGACAAAGGTGCTGTACTAGAAGGTAGCCGGGGTAAAGAAGAAAGATGATGATTTCTGGAGGTATATTCAGGAATGTAATGTGATGAGACTGGTAGAGACGTGAGTAGAGAGAAAAGAGTGGGATAGAGTAGTAGCAAAGTTTCCAAGAGGGTTTAGGCAGAGACTACAAGGAGGCGGTCAGAGTAAAGCTAAAAGGAAGGGTTAATGGGGGCATAATAACAGAAGTTAGGGACTTATTAGAGGAAAAATTTCATTGAGAGAGAGGGGAAGAGCGCGAAAACAAGGTCAGTAAGGATAGGAGGGGTAACATATAATTTTGTGACTGTGTACAATAAGGATGGGATGAAAAGGTTTAAAGAAAGGGTGGGAAACCTACTAGGAGAAAGAGATGAGGGTATGGTGGTACTATGGGGCGGGGGGACTTCAATGCGAGAATTGGGGTGAAGGAGGCCTGCACCGAAAAGGAGAGAGTTTCGAAAGGAAATAGAAGGATATGATAATGAATAAATAGGGAGAGATTCTAAGAGACTGGATAGAGGACATAGACTGGGCGGTGGCGAATAGTATGGTAACATGGGAAAAAGAGGGAGAATACACGTTTGTGAGTACTATGGGGGTATCGGTGATAGACTATTTGATCATGAATATGCAGTGGAAGGGAGGGTGGAATCAAACCATCAGCCAATAGGATTGCAGATAAAGAGAGAGAATGGTGGAAGGCAGGATGTGGAAGAAGGGTCGTTAGGGGAGAGGGTGTTATGAACGAATGAGGCGATAGACTCCAAAATTCTGTGTGCAAAAGGTATTGCAAAAGGGCGTGTGAAAAAGAAGGTATTTAAAAAGAAGAAGAAAGAAATGGTGAAGTCGTGGTGGGATAGGGAATGTAAAATGATTAAGAGAAAGATGTAAAGGAAGTACAGGAAGTGAAAGGAAGAATATGTAAAAAAGGAGGAGTACGCAGAAATAAGAAAGAGTTTAGGGTAATGTATAAGAAGAAAGAGCTGGGCTTCCTGTTTCAGAGGAATGGGGAAGTGGATGGTCATATAAAAGAGAGAGTGCGAAATGTAAATGTGGTAATGAGGCAGGTGTGGGGGGGGGCTGAAAAAGAGGTCGTTGGAGAATACAATTATTTGATTGGCTAGTGACTAGCGTCTTATTTTACAAAGTGGAGGTGTGGGGGTGGAAGGTATGTAAGGAGGTAAATAGGATACAGGGGAGGTATGTAAATTGGACACTGGGGTTGGCAAGGAGTACGTCAAACTACATTGTCAGGAGGGGGACAGGAAGAATGAGTCAAGGGATTATAACGGGGTGTCGAGCGTGTAAATATAAGGGGAAATTTTTTAAAGATGGGGGAAGTATGCTGGTTAGAGAGTGCGGTGGGAGAAGTAGAATAAAAATAGGGGTATGAAGATGGATGTGGAAAGGGAAAGGTATTTCAGAACGAATAGATTGCAGGTGGATGAAGTGAGAAGGATGCATGAGAAAGGTGGGAAGGTACATGAGATGGTTAGGAAGAATTGCATAGAGTGAGAGACGGAAGATGGAGAAGAGAGAATAAGAGAGTCAAGGTTCAAAAGGAACTATGTGTGGATTATGCCAAAGGAGAGAGCAGAATATTTGTGTGAGAAAGGAGAGCAAGGAAGTCAGGAACTTATAGTGAGAATGAGATGCGGATGCATGGAGAATTATAATATGTTCTGTCTTTCTAGAGAGAAGAGGATGTGTGAATTGTGCGGAAAGGGAGATACAAAAGTGGAGCACTGGTTGGAAGAACGTGAAGAGGTGGAAAGAAGTGGCAAAAGCATGGTGGTATTGTTGCATTAAAGGGGATACAAGGGGGTAAAGGCGGTGTTGGGTAAGATAGAGAAGAAGAGAAGTACGGAGGAAGAGGAATGAAGAAGGAATGAATGTGAATATGAGATGAAGTAGATGTAAGAAAACTGCATATATCGTAAATAATGGACAAGCGTTCGGCGTTAGCCTCTAAGGCAGAGGCTACCAAACCCGAGGCAAAGCTAGAAAATAGCGAAATGCGTACGAGGCGAGGCGAAGCGAAGAAGTCTGGGCTATAAAAGCGAGCGGCTTAGAGATTGACGAATCGGTGGTTGTCTCGTAGCCCTTTGAATGTACGGTCAGGCTATAGTAGAAAGGAAAAGGAATCGTTGGAACTTTCTGAGAAATCTAGACCTCGCTGAAGTTTGCAACGTTTTAAAAAAATGAATTTACAAAAAAAATTTTTTTGTGCGAGACCTAAAATTTAAAAGCTTCAGATAGGTCTGTTTGATGAAAAAAGGCAACCGCAAAAGTTTCAACCCCCTATCTCATCCGGAACACCCTCGTTTTCAACCCCTAAAACAGCGCAAAATCGGGAAAAATCCTCTAACATCCAGACCTAAAATTTTATGCTTCAGAGTCGTTCTACTTAAAGTTCAAAGAGGATAAAAAAAGTTTCATTCCCCTGTCTCATCCGGAACACCCTCGTTTTCAACCCCTAATATAATGAAACTGAAAAAAATGCTACAAAGTCCCCTAACATCCAGACCTGAAATTTTATGCTTTAGAATGGTTTCATCCGATGTCCAAAGACAATAAAAAAAGTTGCATTACCCTATCTCATCCGCAACACCCCGTTTTCAACCCCCCAAATATTGAAAAATCGAAAAAAAATTTCAACAAATTCCCTAAAATCCAGACCTAAAATTTTATGCTTCAGAATGGTTCCATTTGATGTCCAAAGACACTAGAAAAAGTTTCATCCCCCTATTTCATCCGGAACATTTATAATGGTTCCATCTGATGTACAAAGATACAAAAAAAGTTTCATTCCCCTATTTCATCCGGAACACCCTGTTTTCAACCCCAAAAGTATTGAAAAATCGAAAAAAAATTCCAAAAGATTCCCTAAAATCCAGACCTACAATTTTTGCTTCAGAATGATTCCATCTGATGTCCCAAGACACTCCAAAAAGTTTCGTTCCCCTATTTCATCCGGAACACCCCGTTTTCAACCCCCAACATATTGAAAAATCGACAAAAAATTCCAAAAAATTCCCTAAAATCCAGACCTAAAATTTTATGCTTCAGAAAGGTTCCATCTGGGGTTCAAAGACACTAAAAAAAGTTTCATTCCCCTATTTCATCTAGAACACCCCGCTTTCAACCCCCAAAGTATTGAAAAATCGAAAAAAATTCCCTAAAATCCAGAACTAAAATTTTTTGCTTCAGAATGGTTCCATCTGATGTGCAAAGACACGAAAAAAAGTTTCATTCCCCTATTTCATCCGGAACACCCCGTTTTCAACACCTAAAATATTGAAAAATCTAAAAAAAATTCCAAAAAATTCCCTAAAATACAGACCTAAAATTTTATGCTTCAGAATGGTTCCATCTGATGTCCAAAGACACTAAAAAAAATTTTATTTCCCTATTATATTCGGAACACCCAGTTTTCAACCCTCAAAATATTGAAAAATCGACAAAAAATTCCCTAAAATTCAGACCTAAAATTTTATGCTTCAGAATGGTTACATCTGATGTCGAAAGACACTAGAAAAAGTTTCATCCCCCTATTTCATCCGGAACACCCCGTTTTCAACTCCCCAAAAATTGAAAAATCGACAAAAAATTTCAAAAAATTCCCTAAAATCCAGACCTAAAATTTTATGCTTCAGAATGGCTCCATCTGATGTCCAAAGACACTAAAAAAAGTGTCATTCCCCTATTTTATCCTGAACACCCAGTTTTCAACCCTCAAAATATTGAAAAATCGACAAAAAATTCCCTAAAATGCAGACCTAAAATTTTATGCTTCAGAATGGATCCATTTGATGGCCAAAGACACTAAAAAAAGTTTCATTCCCCTATTTCATCCGGAACACCCCGTTTTCAACCCGCCAAATATTGAAAAATCGACAAAAAATTCCTTAAAATCCAGACCTATAATTTTATGCTTCAGAACGGTTCCATCTGATGCCCATAGACACTAAAAAAAGTTCCATTCCCCTATTTTATCTGGAACACCCCGTTTTCAACCCCCAAAGTATTGAAAAATCGAAAAAAAATTCCCTAAAATCCAGACCTAAAATTTTATGCTTCAAAACGGTTCCATCTGATGTCCAAAGACACTTAAGAAAGTTTCATCCCCCTATTTCATCCGGAACACCCCGTTTTTAACCCACAAAATATTGAAAAATCGAAAAAAAATTCCAAAAGATTCCCTAAAATCCAGACCTAAAATTTTATGCTTCAGAATGGTTCCATTTGATGTCCAAAGACACTAGAAAAAGTTTCATCCCCCTATTTCATCCGGAACACCCCGTTTTCAACCCCCAAAATATTGAAAAATCGAAAAAAAATTCCAAAAGATTCCCTAAAATACAGACCTAAAATTTTATGCTTTATAATGGTTCCATCTGATGTACAAAGATACTAAAAAAAGTTTCATTCAACTATTTCATCCGGAACACCCTGTTTTCAACCCCCAAAATTATTGAAAAATCGAAAAAAAATTCCAAAGGATTCCCTAAAATCCAGACCTAAAATTTTATGCTTCAGAATGGTTCCATCTGATGTCCCAAGACACTCCAAAAAGTTTCGTTCCCCTATTTCATCCGGAACACCCCGTTTTCATCCCCCAACATATTGAAAAATCGACAAAAAATTCCCTAAAATCCAGACCTATAATTTTATGCTTCAGAATGGTTCCATCTGATGCCCATAGACGCTAAAAAAAGGTTCATTCCCCTATTTTATCTGGAACACCCCGTTTTCAACCACCAAAGTATTGAAAAATCGAAAAAAAAATCCCTAAAATCCAGACCTAAAATTTTATGCTTCAGAATGGTTCCATATGATGTCCAAAGACACTAGAAAAAGTTTCATTCCCCTATTTCATCCGGAACACCCAGTTTTCAACACCCAAAATATTGAAAAATCTAAAAAAAATTCCAAAAAATTCCCTAAAATACACACCTAAAATTTTATGCTTCAGAATGGTTCCATCTGATGTCCAAAGACACTAAAAAAAGTTTCATTTCCCTACTATATCCGGAACACCCAGTTTTCAACCCTCAAAATATTAAAAAATCGACAAAAAATTCCCTAAAATTCAGACCTAAAATTTTATGCTTCAGAATGGTTACATCTGATGTCGAAAGACACTAAAAAAAGTTTCATCCCCCTATTTCATCCGGAACACCCCGTTTGCAACTCCCCAAAAATTGAAAAATCGAAAAAAAATTTCAAAAAATTCCCTAAAATACAGACCTAAAATTTTATGCTTCAGAATGGCTCCATCTGATGTCCAAAGACACTAAAAAAGTGTCATTCCCCTATTTTATCCGGAACACCCAGTTTTCAACACTCAAAATATTGAAAAATCGACAAAAAATTCCCTAAAATGCAGACCTAAAATTTTATGCTTCAGAATGGTTCCATTTGATGGCCAAAGACACTAAAAAAAGTTTCATTCCCCTATTTCATCCGGAACACCCCGTTTTCAACCCCCCAAATATTGAAAAATCGACAAAAAATTCCCTAAAATCCAGACCTATAATTTTATGCTTCAGAATGGTTCCATCTGATGCCCATAGTCACTAAAAAAAGTTTCATTCCCCTATTTTATCCGGAACACATAGTTTTCAACCCTCAAAATATTGAAAAATCGACAAAAAATTCCCTAAAATCCAGACCTGAAATTTTATGCTTCAGAATGGTTCCTCTGATGTCGAAAGACACTAGAAAAAGTTTCATCCCCCTATTTCATTCGGAAAACCCCGTTTTCAACCCCCAAAATATTGAAAAGTCGAAAAAAAATTCCAAAAGATTCCCTAAAATCCTGACCTAAAATTTTATGCTTTATACTGGTTCCATCTGATGTCCAAAGACAGTAAAAAAAGTTTTATTCAACTATTTCATCCGGAACACCCTGTTTTCAACCCCAAAAGTATTGAAAAATCGAAAAAAAATTCAAAAAGATTCCCAAAAATCCGGACCTAAAATTTTATGCTTCAGGATGGTTCCATCTGATGTCCCAAGACACTCCAAAAAGTTTCGTTCCCCTATTTCATCCGGAACACCCCGTTTTCAACCACCAACATATTGAAAAATCGACAAAAAATTCCAAAAAATTCCCTAAAATCCAGCCCTAAAATTTTATGCTTCAGAATGGTTCCATCTGATATCCAAACACACTAAAAAAAGTTTCATCCCCCTATTTCTTCCGGAACACCCCGTTTTCAACCCCACAAAAATTGAAAAATCGAAAAAAAATTTCAAAAAATTCCCTAAAATCCAGACCTAAAATTTTATGCTTCAGAATGGCTCCATCTGATGTCCAAAGACACTAAAACAAGTTTTATTTCCCTATTTTATCCGGAACACCTAGTTTTCAACCCTCAAAATATCGAAAAATCGACCAAAAATTTCCTAAAATCCAGACCTAAAATTTTATGCTTCAGAATGGTTCCATTTGATGGCCAAAGACATTAAAAAAAGTTTTATTCCCCTATTTTATCCGGAACACCCAGTTTTCAACCCTAAAAATATTGAAAAATTGAAAAAAAATTCCCTCAAATCCAGACCTAAAATTTTATGCTTCAGAATGGTTCCATCTGATGTCCAAAGACACTAAAAAAAGTTTCATTCCCCTATTTCATCCGGAACACCCCGTTTTCAACCCCCCAAATATTGAAAAATCGACAAAAAATTCCCTAAAATCCAGACCTAAAATTTTATGCTTCAGAATGGTTCCATCTGATGTCCATAGACACTAAAGAAAGTTTCATTCCCCTATTTGATCCGGAACACCCAGTTTTCAACCCTCAAAATATTGAAAAAAATCCAAAAGATTCCCTAAAATCCAGACCTAAAATTTTATGCTTCAGAATGGTTCCATCTGATGTCCCAAGACACTCCAAAAAGTTTCGTTCCCCTATTTCATCCAGAACACCCCGTTTTCAACACCCAACATATTGAAAAATCGACAAAAAATTCCAAAAAATTCCCTAAAATCCAGACCTACAATTTTATGCTTCAGAATGGTTCCATCTGGGGTCCAAAGACAATAAAAAAAGTTTCATTCCCCTATTTCATCCGGAACACCCCGTTTTCAACCCCCAAAATATTGAAAAATCGACAAAAAATTCCAAAATATTCCCTAAAATCCAGACCTAAAATTTTATGCTTTATAATGGTTCCATCTGATGTACAAAG
This sequence comes from Belonocnema kinseyi, assembly GCF_010883055.1. NCBI lineage: Eukaryota > Metazoa > Arthropoda > Insecta > Hymenoptera > Cynipidae > Belonocnema > Belonocnema kinseyi. The sequence continues at coordinate 38,853,748 of NC_046659.1, forward strand.
ATACTCAAAAAAGTTTCATTCCCCTATTTCATCCGGAACACCCTGTTTTCAACCCCAAAATTATTGAAAAATCGAAAAAAAATTCCAAAAGATTCCCTAAAATCCACACCTAAAATTTTATGCTTCAGAATGGTTCCATCTGATGTCCCAAGACACTCCAAAAAGTTTCGTTCCCCTATGTCATACGGAACACCCCGTTTTCAATCCCG
>NC_046659.1:38854056-38857644 GCF_010883055.1 Belonocnema kinseyi
AAAGATAAAGTATAGATACATTGGGACTATTCCGGGACTACCTATAGTTTATACTCTATAGTCTCTGTACCATTCAAAGTTGCATCTTCTTTATAGTATTCGACAAGGGCAAAATGTGACTAATTACAAACGGTCGTCACCCAGCCAATAAATTTTATTATTTTCTAGAATTTGGGAAGTCATATCTTGTAAGCTATTCAACGTAAGACATAATTTTTTACATTTACGTCATTTATGATTAAGAAAGTACTATAATTGTCTGAAATTGGATACCACAGTTTTTCAACCGATTTCCACGTTTTGAAACCCCCTGAAGCCGAAAACCAAGTTTTGGCCATGCAGTCTGTATGCCCGTTCGTCTGTCCGTTCGTAAACACGATGACTCAATAAATTAAACAGATCAAATCGCTCTTGGATACACTTTATTCGTTTTAAAAGAAAGAAGATTTCGTTAACCCGCTATTTTTGATGAAAATTCTAAAAAACAAAGATTGTAGTCTGGATGTTAGGGGATTTTTTGAATTTTTTTCAATTTTTGACAGTTTTATTTTTCTTAATCCATTTTCGAACTAAATGGTCTAAAATTTCTTAATATATGAATAAATAAGTAAAGCTAAAAATATTCGAGTATTTAGGTATTTTTCAACATATCGTACCAAAATCTGTCACTCGCTCTCTGAGCGTGCAAACAGAAGGCACGAAGAAGCAAGAGCTCGGGAATTCGCAGAATTGGCCGGTGGACTCGTAGAAGGAGAATCAGAGAAGCGACGACTAATCATGCACATGGAGCAAATGAAAATAAACTTTCTTGAAATCGGGTATCAAATCTCAACTCTTCTTATCCGGAATAGTAGAATTTTATATTATTTTTTGCATAGTCAAATGAGGGGTGACTTCTTGCTTTCTTTCAATATCTTATAAAAAACAGGGGGTTCTCATAGAGTCTAAAGAGAAGAGACTTACAGTAATTTCTTTCGATATTAGCTGGAACTATTTCATGACAGAAAATTTTTGTCAGTATTTTAGCTAAATTCAGCAAATATTCGGTAATACGGTCAATGATAAAATCAAAATAAGAGCATCCGAAATAACATGTGAAAAACATATTTATATCTTTTACAAATCCTCAACGTTTCGACCAACACTGCGGGTCTTTATCAAGAGTCGACATACAAATCTATAATACAATAAAAAATTGTATGAGCGTAAACGTTCTAATAATTAGTGTCGTAAAAAGGATATCGGATTGAACAAAATAAAAAAGTTATTATATTGAAACATACCTGAGTCAAAAAACAAAGTCATATTTTATAAAAACAAACAGCGTCATTAAAAATTTTTTTTTTCAAGAAATTTTTTAACAGAACAAAATTTCTATTGATTGAAGCCTCAAAGATATTGGAGAGGCTGCAATAATTTATGAAAAATGTCACATAATTGAAACGATGTTTACAGACGGATGATACAAGACTGACTGTTATGAAAAGTCGTAATTACAGAGGTGACAAATATTAATAAACCTCTGATGAAAGGGGCGCCAAAGCTTGAGAATATAAGATTGAATAAATTAAGTTGATTTCAATTAGAAGAATTTGAAAAAGGGGGGAGGAGGTTAATGCATAATGCTTTGAAAAATTTGGTTTATATTCAATATTTCAGTTTTTAAATTTATTGAAGTGTTGATATATTTATTAATAAAAATTGATTCAATGATACGTCTTTTAAAAGTATTATTTTCTCTGGCCAAGATTTTAATGTTAGCAAAATCAAAAGCATGACTAAATTTCCCAGAATGTTGTGACAAACCTGTGTTCAAATTGCCAATTCTACAATCTCTTTTCTGTTCGTAAATTCTACCTTTCAATCTCCTGCCAGTTTCACCTATGTATTGTTTTTGACAACCATTGCATTTTGTTAAATAAACCACATTAGACAGATTTTCTATTGTTTCAGAATCTTTTCTGTTACTCAGTAATTTATCTAAAGTATTGTTATTTTTAAAATAAACGTTAATATTACATTTTTTTAAGGATCTCCGTAATCTTTCAGAAAGGCCTTGAACATATGGTAAGGTAACTTTTAGATCAGTTTTTTGTAATTTTGTAACCATTTTTTTTCCTCTTTTCTATAATGGAAGTGTTGTATATTTCATTAATACGTTCATTGATGACATTTTATATTAACAGGAAGGGTAATTGTTTAATTGTAAGGTAGATTTCATTTGGTCTAAGTTATCTTTTCTATATTTTACATCACTTAATTTTATGCATCTGTCCACTAAACCTTTAATCAATCCTATTTTTTGACTGAACAAATGATGGGATTCAAAATTTAAGTAACAACCTGACCTAGATGGTTTCCTAAACCAGTTTGTGATTAAATTAAGCATTAACCCCCTCTCCCCCTTTTTTAAATTCTTCTAATTTAAATCAACTTAATTTATTCAATCTTATATTCTCAAGCTTTGGCGCGCCTTTTCATCAGAGGTTTATTAATATTTGTCACCTCTGTACTTACGACTTTTCATAACAGTCAGTCTTGTATCGTCCGTCTGTAAACATCGTTTCAATTATGTGACATTTTTCATAAATTATTGTAGCATCTCCAATATCTTTGAGGCTTCAATCAATAGAAATTTTGTTCTGTTAAAAAAATTCCTGAAAAAAAAAATTTTGAAATGACGCCGTTTGTTTTTATAAAATATGACTTTGTTTTTTGACTCAGGTATGTTTCAATATAATAACTTTTTTATTTTATTCAAACCGTTGAGAATTTTTAAAAGAAATAAATATGTTTTTCACATGTTATTTCGGATGCTTTTATTTTGATTTTATCATTGACCGCACTACCGAATATTTGCTGAATTTAGCTAAAATACTGATTGAAAATTAAAACGGTCGAAGAAAGGAAAAACAGTTTGGATCTGCTGTATCTACAATTGTTTTGTATATTTGTTAGAAAATTTCATGTCTGAAATAAGGGGATTTTTTTGAATTTTGTTTCGACTTTCTAATATTTTGGGGGTTGAAAACGGGGTGTTCCGGATGAAATAGAGGGATGAAACTTTTTCTAGTGTCTTTGGACATCAGATGGAACCATACTGAAGCACAAAATTTTAGGTCTCGATTTTAGGAAATTTTTTGTCGATTTTTCAATATTTGGGGGGTTGAAAACGGGGTGTTCCGGATGAAATAGGGGAATGAAACTTTTTTAGTGTCTTTGGACATCAGATGGAACCATTCTGAAGTATCAAATTTTAGGTCTGGATTTTAGGGAATTTTTTGTCGATTTTTCAATATTTGGGGGGTTGAAAACGGGGTGTTCCGGACAAAATAGGGGAATGAAACTTTTTTTAGTATCTTTGGACATCAGATGGAACCATTCTGAAGCATAAAATTTTAGGTCTGGATTTTAGGGAATTTTTTGTCGATTTTTTACTATTTTGGTGGTTGAAAACGGGGCGTTCCGGATGAAATAGGGGAATGGAACTTTTTTTAGTGTCTTTGGACATCAGATGGAACCATTCTAAAGCATAAAATTTTAGGTCTGAATTTTAGGGAATTTTCTGTCGATTTTTCAATAATTTCA
>NC_046659.1:38857744-38875132 GCF_010883055.1 Belonocnema kinseyi
AAATTTAATTGCGCAGAAGAGAAATGAAATTTATTCAATTTCTATCCAAAAAGCTAAATTTTATACTTAAAAAAGGCATTCTTAATAAAATACATGAATTTTTACAAAAGAAATTAATTTTCCATCAAGACTAATTTTCTATACAACAAATTAAGGTTTAATTATAGTTAAAATTCCGACAAAAAAGATTAATTTTGTACCAAGGAAGATAAGTATTCAATAAAATAAAAAAATTTTTAACTAAAAAGATCACTTTTCAATGAAACATAGAATAGTTAAACTTGTAGTTAAAAAAATTAATTTTTAACCAAAAACAAAAAGAATTTTCTACAAAGTAGTTAAATTTTCAGAAAACAAATTTTTCGAACTAAATTGATGAATCATCAATAAAAAAAAACTAAAATTTTAACAAAATACTTTTATTTCGAACCCGAAAATATGGGAAAAAAATCGTTCAAATTCTTTGAAATGGCTTTAAATTATTTAAACTAATTGAAAATTACTTGGAATGTTTTAAAATATCCTATATAAATTCAAATCCTTTAAAATCTTATATTAAATTACTGTATAAAATTTAAAATTCCTTGGAACCTTTTAAAATACTCTGAAATATTTCGAAATCTTCAAAATACTCGTATTTTAAAAGACATTCCAATCTTTTAAAGATTTCGAAAGTACTTTCGAATTTTTTTTTAGATAACCCTGCTAAAGTTGTTAAAATTCTTTGAAATTCCTTTAAATTATAAAAATAAGTTGAGAATTCCTTGAAATCTTTTAAAATATCCTCAAATATTTAAAATCTTTAAAATCTCTTTTGAAATTTCTTAAAGCTCTTGAAAATATCTTGAAATTTTTAAAATACCATAAAATATTTCAAATCCTTTAAAATCTCATACTAAATTATTAAAATCTATTGAAAATTCTTTGGAATCTTTTGAAATAGTTAGGACTTCTTTCAAGATTTCTAAAGTACTTTAGAATTTTAAAAAATTACCCTTCTAAAATTGTTTAATTCTTTGAAATTTGACAAATTTGAGAGAATTTTCAAAGATTCCAAGGAATTTTCAATTGATAACAAAAATTTAATATGAGATTTTAAAGGATTTGAAATATTTCAGGGTATTTTTAAAATTTCAATATATTTTCAAGAGCTTTAAAAAATTTTATAGATTTTTTTAAGATTTTAAATATTTCAGGATGTTTTAAAAGATGTCAAGGAATTTTCAACTTATTTTTATAATTTAGAGGAATTTCAAATAATTTTAACAACTTTAACAGGGTTATTTAAAAAATTCCAAAGTACTTTCGAAATCTTTAAAAGATGTCAAGGTCTTTCAAAAGATATTAAAGGTTTCGAAATATTTGAGAGTATTTGATAAGGTTCCAAGGAATTTCTAATTGGCTACAGTAGTTTGATATGAGATTTTGAAGGATTTGATATATCTTAGGATATTTTAATAGATTCTAAGGCATTGTCAATTGAGTTTAATAATTTAGTATGAGATTCTAAAGGATTTGAAATATTTTAGGGTATTATTAAAATTGTAAGGAATTTTCAAGAGATTTTAAAGGATTTAAAATTTTTCAGTTCTTGTTTCGTTTTAGTCATATATATCAACAGTCGGAGTAACGAATGAATTGACTTGAATTAAATCTAATGTTTACTTAATATCAATTGTTTGACATAAAACCTTTTTTTGTTCATTTATCTATGTTTAAATGTAGTTTGTTCATTCCAATCTGCAGTTTTTGTATAAAAGTCTACAGGCCAGTAATTTTTGACAGCTTTATTTTTCTTAATCCATTTTCGGACTAAATGGTCTAAAATTGTTTGATATATGAATAAATAAATAAAGCTCAAAATATTCGAATATTTAGGTATTTTTCAACATATCGTACCAAAACCTGTCACTCGCTCTCGGTATATAGCGAATGAGCGTGCGAAGAGAAGGCACGAAGAAGCAAGAGCTCGGGACTTCGCAGAATTGGCCGGACTCGTAGAAGGAGAATCAGAGAAGCGACGACTAACCATGTACAGTGAGCAAATGAACATAAACTTTCTTTAAATCGGGTATCAAATCTCAACTTTATTTATCAGGAATACTATGGATTTTAGAGAATTTTTTGGAACTTTTTTTCGATTTTTCAATATTTTGGGGGTTGAAAATGGGGTGTTCCGGATGAGATAGGGTAATGAAACTTTTTTTTAGTATCTTTGGACATCAGATGGAACCATTCTGATGCATAACATTTTAGGTCTGGAAGTTAGGGGATTTTTTTAGCAATTTTTATCGATTTTTTAATATTTTCGGGGTTGAAAACGGGGTGTTCCGGATGAGATAGGGGAATAAAACGTTTTTGAGTGTCTTTGGACATCATACGGAACCATTTTGATGTATAACGTTTTAGGTCTGGATTTTAGGGAATTTTTTTCGATTTTTTAATATTTTGGGGGTTTAAAACGGGGTGTTCCGGATGAAAAAGGGTAATGAAACTTTTTTTTAGTGTATTTGGACATCAGATGGAACCATCCTGATGCATAACATTTTAGGTCTGGAAGTTAGGGAATTTTTTGTCGATTTTTCAATATTTTGGGGGTTGAAAACGGGGTGTTCCGGATTCTGAAGCATAAAATTTTAGGTCTGGATTTTAGGGAATTTTTTGGAATTTTTTCTCGATTTTTCAATATTTCGGGGATTGAAAACGGGGTGTTTCGGATGATATAGGGTGATGAAACTTTTTTCAGTGTCTTTGGAGATCAGATGGAACCATTTTGATGCATAACATTTTAGGTCTGGAAGTTAGGGGATCTTTTAGCAATTTCTATCGATTTTTAATATCTTGGGGGTAGAAAAAGGGGTGTTCCGGATGAAACAGGGGAATGAAACTTCTTTTAGTGTCTTTGTACATCAGATGGAACTATTCTAAAGCATAACATTTTAGGTCTGGATTTTGTGGACTTTTTTTTCGATTTTTCAATATTTTGGGAATTGAAAACGGGGTGTTCCGGATGAGATAGGGTAATGAAACTTTTTTTTAGTGTTTTTGTACATCAGATGGAACCATCCTAAAGCATAAAATTGTAGGTCTGGATTTTAGGGAATTTTTTTTCGATTTTTCAATATTTTGGGGGTTGAAAACGGGATGTTCCGGATGAGCTAGGGTAATGAAACTTTTTTTATTGTCTTTGGATATCAGATGGAACCATTTTGATGCATACCATTTTAGGTCTGGAAGTTAGGGGATTTTTTAGAAATTTTTATCGATTTTTCAATATTTTGGGAGTTGAAAATGGGGTGTTCCGGATGAGATAGGGTAATGAAACTGTTTTTATTGTCTTTGGACATCAGATGGAACCATTCTGATGCATAACGTTTTAGGTCTGGATTTTAGGGAATCTTTTGGAATTTTTTTTCGATTTTTCAATATTTTTGGGGTTGAAAACGGGGTGTTCCGGTTGAAATAGGGGAATGAAACTTTTTTTAGTGTCTTTGGACATCAGATGGAACCATTCTAAAGCAAAAAATTTTAGGTCTGGATTTTAGGGAATCTTTTGGAATTTTTTTCAGTTTTTCAATATTTTGTGGGTTGAAAACGGGGGGTTCCGGATGAAATAGGGGAATGAAACTTTTTTTAGTGTCTTTAGACATCAGATGGAACCATTCTGAAACATAAAATTTTAGGTCTGGATTTTAGGGAATTTTTTGGAATTTTTTGTCGATTTTTCAATATTTTGAGTGTTAAAAACTAGGTGTTCCGGATAAAATAGGGGAATGAAACTTTTTTTAGTGTCTTTGGACATCAGATGGAACCATTCTAAAGCATAAAATTTTAGGTCTGGATTTTAGGGAATCTTTTGCAATTTTTTTCGATTTTTCAATATTTTGGGGGTTGAAAACGAGGGTGTTCCGGATGAGATAGGGGGTTGAAACTTTTGCGGGTACCTTTTTTCATCAAACAGACCTATCTGAAACTTTTAAATTTTAGGTCTCGCACAAAAAAATTTTTTTGTAAATTCGTTTTTTTAAAACGTTGCAAACTTCAGCGAGGTGAACTCTCGTAACATTTCTTGTGGAACAGACTTACATTGGCTTGAGTCTGGCTCACAAACAGCGCATTTTACTCTCGGTTCTTCGCGATAACTTCTAAAAATTTTAGCGCTGGTCGATCAGCATTTAAAACCTTTTAAATGAAGCCCTAGACTTTTTGGGACATGGTTCGTATTTTTAAGCAACGTAGCAGTTGCTTCTCGATAAGCGCAATACCAAGACTTCTTAAAAATATTAACACGTAGATATAATTTTTAGTGAATCTATGTTAAAAATAAGAATCATCATGTAAAATTATTCAGCACTAGAGAAAATGTAGTCTAAGAAACAATTATCTGGTGAAATTCAATTTTTTTCCAAGCTCCTACTTTGCAATCGTAAACTATCAAACTAGTGAGAATTCACACCAAGCGCAACTTTCAAACCGAACCTGACAAACAGTTAAGAGCGAATGACGCAGGGCCTGGCCGGGCATGACACAGTAAAGGACGAACATATTTAACGTGGTGGGTGAGACACTTCCATCTATCGGATGACAAAAGAAATTGTTGAAAAAAAATTCTGGTGCAAATTTGGGCCAGTGAGGTATTTGAGGATTAAATCACTTGCAAATTGATGCTTTTAAATTTCATAATTTTGAGTACAAATTGATGATGTTTTGTTTCACAAGATTTTCAAAATGCGAGTCGGGAAATTCTTCGTCTTTAACAACATGTAAATTTTATGGTGCACTTTTAAAATTCCGACTTTGGTATTGTCTTTTAGCAGGCTTATATAGCTCCTTCACCAGTTGCAGCTTCTCGTCATCAATTTTTCAGTATGTTCAGCTTGACATCCAACTGTGAATTGAGCTTTGAATTGCGCTGCGTGATATTTTCAGCAGATTACGGATCAGCTTTTAAAATATTTAAACTTTTATTTGTGGAAGTTTCTAAAGTTTAAATTATAAGGTCATTATTAACATCTTCAGCTCGCAAGAAATCTATGACATCATACAGAATTTGAATTTCTGACTGTAACATGTGTTACATCATATTTAAATTTACTGCTTCTTATTTTTATTTTTGAGTGATGATACATGTATTGCTTTAGCTGTACAATTTTCAAAACTTAACATTTTTATTATCAGGAAGTGCCCATTCAACTTGATAAAAAAATGTATGTGCATTTGTTAGGATTATGCTTTTTTTATCATTTTTAAAGTCATCTAGCTTATAGAGTTTTCTGCTGAATCCTTTTTAAACAAAAAACCCAACGAGCCTTCAGTTTTAGGATAATTTCATTATCTTAAAATAATATGGTTTGGTTCAAAACTTATTAGTGAATCACCAATCATTAATCTATTTTTAGTTAATTTTTGTACACCAAAAGTAACAACTAGATATTTTTTTTCTTCTTTATAACATATCAAGATAATTTTTCACAATACTATTCCATAATGTGGTAGCTATTGTTTCTTCAGAAACTTTCGATGTTTTTGAATCTGTATCGATAGATGATTTAAATGAAGTTTCAGCTTCATCTTCCGGCTGTGAATCTTCTTCAGATTTACTGTTTAATTCATTTTTAACCTTATTATTACCTTTATTTTTAACCCAAATTTAGTTATATATGCTCTCGCCGAATCGCTTCACTAGCCTTAGCCGTTTTATATAAAATATGTCACTACATGTATATTTATTGACTAAGGCTTGTCAGTATTAACATGATCATCATATATATGCTCCAGATAATTCTCCTCTTGTTTAAACAATACAAGCCAATTAACATGATAACATATAAGATGTTTAAATAATACGCCCATAAGTCTGATTCAAATAGGAACAGTCAACGTCCTTGCGCCTACCCATTAAAAAAAATTATTTTAAAGTATTTTGCTTTTCACAAGATACATCATAAAATACTAACACTGAATTTGAATTAGCTTCGCTTGGTATAACAACATCATGATGCTCATTAAAAGGATAGTACTGAACGCTATCTACTGAGTGTTGAACTTTTTCTAAACACTTATATTTTGCTTTATTTAAAGATTTAGGGTGAACATAACCATTTTAAAATTTCAATCTATTCGGGTGTATATATAATAGAGTGGGATAGGTGTATATACCATATATAGTAGAGCCAACAAAGCATTTGTCTTTCTACAGTTTAAAGGTTTACAAAATATTGCTTGTGCACTGTTTGGTAACAAATGTCCATGTAGTCCAATAGAGTTACATATTTGTGGATACCAGTACTGTGTGCCAGGCACGAAATTGGCAAGACAACTTGCGCGTGGTGATTCTGGTATAAATCCTTTTAAAGCAGCTTTTAACAAGCACGATGTCGCTTATTCGCAAACTAGAGAAAACGTTGAGGCGAAATACATAGCTGATAGAGTATTAGCTGAAAACATTCAGCAATGAGTATTTTCTAGAGAGTCAGCTATAGGTGAAAATGCAGCTACTTGAAGAATAATTAGTGTAATGGAAATTAAATCAAAATTTGGTATGGGTCTCAAAAATAAAATGCCTACTACTTCACTCAAAGAAATCGTTACATCAGCTAAAAAGAAAATGATACCAAGTAATGATGCTCAAACTGTGATTATATCTGCTCTGAGAGTTGCACGCGCAGATGTAAGAAAGACTGATGGAAAAAGAAATGTAAATAAATCTCGCATTTTAAAACTTCATCTAAAAATTAACAATCTTCGACGTGTTTTTATGCGAAACGGATTACCAGAGGGTGGGTTGCGAAAATAGGAAAGTGCTGTTTATAAGCTTGATGGTAAAAACAATTAAGGGACTCATTTTGTTGCATATGAACATATGTACAAGAAAATAACTTATTTTAATAGCTTTGGTGGCCTCAGTCCATCCTAGGATCTCTTTAAGTATCAGATGTTGGTAGCATAAAATATAATCATGAAAGGTATAAAAATGCTGATACATTTGTATGTGAGAATTTATGTCTGAAATTTATATCGAATCAATTAAAATCTGAATGTGCATTATCTATATAAACGTCTTGTCCTTGCTTAATCAAAATATAAATTTTGAACAATCTGACTTAATTTCACGTTTATTGGGTTTCACACCGAGAATATTGAAAGCTAATAAACATTATGCATCTGACGAACTAGTATCCATAATTAAAATGGATGCTCTAAGAGTTAAATGTAACATAGCTAAAGGAACGTAGAACAACGGTCAAAAAGTACACACTAATCATGCATTATTCCCGTTGTGCCACTAAGATATAAGATAGTGGAAGTCCCATCGCACATAATTTACTTGCCAATCGCCATCAAGACAATAGATGATATACAGCTCCATATAATTACTCTAGATAGACATATGGTAATTTTCATGGAGGAATTATAATAATCAGACTACACATAAAGTCTTTACGATAATAGGTATTGTTTTGAATGAAAAGTTTGGATTCGGATATAATACTTTAGTACCATGGAGCAAGCGCATCAATTGACAACGGGCTGTCAAAGTATTAACACCTCAAAACGTTCTGCTGCTCACAAGGCTGGGTCTCGAGGTCATGCAGCTCGCAAAAAGAAGAGCATAAAAAGATTCAAGATTTTTTGCACTTGTATCGGTATTTTTGTATATCAACGTTCAATTGTTTGTCATGGAAGAGTAGAATCTCAACATTGTAACTCCGATAATTTTTTACAAATCTATCGCTCATTGTGGAGTACATGCACACCAGCCATACGCTTCACCAAGCTTCAATAACAGCAATGGAATTAAAATTGCAGTTTAAAATCAAGATCATTTTCTTCGGCCAAGCAAAAGCTCACTTGATATACAAGAAAAATTGACCAATCATAATGAAACCCTTACGACTAAGACGGTTTTAGTTAATAATGCAGTCTGTAATTTATTTGAAGAAGCAAGATATGAGCTTAGTGGTGTAGAAATTGATAGAAAAAAATGTTGGTCTCACGAATATTATGAAAAATTTTGTATCCATGCAAGCATGTAAAAGTACGAGTAGATTCTTGGAAAATGCTGGTTGGCTTGAATGTAACAGTTCACAGATATTAACTATTATGTTTTGGGTTGTTGGCAAAGATTAATCCAGGACTTCGGGTAAGGATATTTAATCAGGTAATTATATGCGCAAATGATAACGAACAAAAGCTTGGGAGTTTGATAAAAACGATGCAAGATGGTTGAGGCGAGGCGATAGACGACACTGAGAGAGGGTACTCCGCATTGTCGTAGTTACATGAACAAGCACGCGAACTTTTGAATAACACTACATTGCTCACCTTTTTATTTAAGGTGGGTACCTAAGTGGTTCGCATCTTACACTCGTTGAACTTCTTGACGTTTTCTCTATTGCTGATAACGGTAGAGTTCTCGGCATTACAGGTTTATTTGGCGATGACTTTGGACTACAATTTCCGTTTACTCAGTATCAAGGTCAATTCAAGGTCAAACCTACAAAATTCACCGCTCACCAACCAAATCAGAGTACCTTCAGGTTTAAGTGGTGGCTGAATTCGAATCAAGTATCCGTTTGATGCCATCAGGCCAGTATCAAGGTCAGTTCAAGGTCAAACTCACAAAAATCATCGCTAACCAATTAAATCAGGGTACTTTTAGGTTTAACTGGACATCTTGAGATGAAGGTTAAGGGATTTTAATGGTCAAATTTCGAAAAACTTGAAGATTTTTTATGTGGGTTCTATGCTGTTAAGAATTTGTAACCTTGCCACCATTCAAGAATGCTATAGTATCAGGTACTTATATAAAATGTTAAGTTGTTGGCCAGGGTGCAATAATATTCTTGTAGATGGAAGTCAAAATGTCAGTCAATTACCAGTAATTGACTGATATTTTGACTTCCATCCACAAGAATAGTATCAGGTACTTTTTGGATAAATTAAATTTGAACTAGCTCAATACAGCGTGAGAAACGATTTAAATTAAGTTGAAGTCGTTTTAGTGTTACCCATTCTGAACCACGTTAAGGTATCACGTCTTTCAGAACTTACCCATTACAGAAACGGGGGTGCCAACTCCAGGTTTATGTGATGTTTCAAGTATGATGCTACATATAGATAAAAATGTGATGCTTGTTTGAATCAAATTATTTTTTCTGAAAAACGCGTCTTTTTTAACTTAAATGATCTTCGAATACTCTTTCGTTCATGAACGGTCTTCATATCCCTTTTTAGGCACCAGCAATAGTCAGTCATCACATGAGTATCCCATACACCCTGATATGTATGCTTCATGTCTTTAAAGTCCCGATGGAACCTCTCTCCCTGCTCTTCACTCATATCACCTACATTTTTTGGGAAACCAATCGATATGAGTATCCAAAAAATGGATCTTTAAATTCATCAAACACCCTAACTTTTTAAAATTTTCAATCATTTTAGCAACTATTTCTTTGTAGCTAGGGTGTGTATGATTTCTTAAATAGTTGGAGCAAACTTGCCTAAAGCTTTGCCGTGCTTCTTTTTCATCACTAGTCATTCTTTGCTAAAATTCATCATCGTTTAGCAGAGCTTTAATTTGCGGATGGTCAAATACTCCCTCTTTTATTTTAGCATCGGCAAGTTTAGGAAACTTCTCAAAAACATACTTATAAGCGTTACTTTCTGTTTTTCTCATTTCCTTACCAACTTGTTTCACTAAGCCGAGTTTGATATGTAATGGTGGTAACAGCACTTTTATTGTATCTACTAAATGTTTACTGATAACATTAAATGATCTTAGATTAAGATTTTCGCAAAGAGTCAAAATTTTTTTTTACCTAATGCTGCTAACGAGCTCAGCTATCCCATTCGCATATTAAACACTGGTGTTTTGTAAATCCACTCTTAAGTCTAGCATTATTGTTATGATTTTTAAATCTCCGTAGAGCTGCCATTTGTGGCTGTTGTAATTCATTCTATTCAGAAGAAACTAAAGAATCTCGTATTTTTCGCCGAATGTAACAGAGTGTGCAACTGGCAGAGATGCATATTTCCTTGATGCTAGGAGTTCTGCACTTTCCTTAGAAAGACCTGGATCTCGAATTGGATAGCTTAGTTCTTCTTGGTTAAAGTATCCTTTTTGTTTAATTTCAGTATCCTATGCGGACTCTTTCTCTAGATCATCTTCTCTACCTTCTTGATTTTTTGACTCTTCCATACTTTCTGCATTGTTTAAATTGCCCTGATTGTTGCACTGATTTGTTTCCATAGACCTATCTCTTTCAATATTACTGTTATATACTAGATACGTAACTAAATCAATAACAGGGTAAATCAACTATGTAAATTCTTTGGATTTAAACCTTCAGTCCTGTATAAGCAAAAACAGCAGTCCGTTTCATGACTTAAAGGTTCACGCCAAATCATAGGCAGAGAGATACGAAGTTTTTTATCTTTGTTTTTGCAATGTCTGCTAATGTCACTTAGACAAGTAGAACAAATGATATGAGGAATCCAAGAATGGTCAAGACTTTCTTTTGCGCTTCTATAACAATTAATGTACATATTTTTTACAGAATCTGTTAAAGACCTCCTATTTTCGGGAATAATGTATCTACCACATTCGACACAAAATGTGTCTAAACTATCACAAGGTGGCATGGTAAACGAGACAATGTGGTTTAAAGGGATATTTCCAAAAAATGAAACTGATTGCAGTTTATACCGGATACAATCTTTAGAAAACCTACTTACGTAAATATTAATTTAGCACTGAGACTAGTCTTAACCTATACATAAACTTAAGAAAAGTTGTCACAGATGATAAATTTTTACTACGCAAAATAGATTTCTACGATGAATACTGTATACAAATTTACTATTGATGTTTAACATTAATATCACCAAAGGTTAGTCTAACCTATATGACATTCAAACCACTAAAGCCAGGATGTAAAAACTAAGTCGTGACCGTCTGCATCGAAATTGATGCCTGGGCTTTCAAAGAAATTTCTTCTAGATGTTCTGTATTCAACAAAGACGCTCAAGACTTTTTCTATACATCCCGGCTTTAGTTTAAATGTCAACGGCCATGACTAACCTAACATTTGGAAGTTGCCTCAGGAAGTTATAATTTTATTCTAAGTGTCTATCTATTCGGTATAAATTTCAATCAATTTCATTTTTTGGAAATAATCTCTTTATACCACCTTCGCTCCTTTACAATGCCATTTTGTGATAGTCAAGACACATTTTGTGTCGTATGTGGTAGATAAATTATACACAAAAATAGAAGGTCTTCAATAGATACTTTAAAAAATATGTACAATAATTGTTATGGTTACGCAAAAAAAATCTTGACCATTCTTGGATTCCTCATATCATTTGTTCGACTTGCATAAGTGACATTAGCAGACATTGCAAATATGAGGGAAAAAACTTCGTATCTCTCTGCCTATGGTTTGGCGTGAACCTTCAAGTTATGAAATCATACTTTATACATCACATAAGCCTGGCGTTGGCACCCCCGTTTCTGTAACGGGTAAGTTCTAAAAGAAGTGGTACCTCTACGTGGTTTATAATGGGTAACGCTGAAACTACTTCAATTGAATTTAAAGCGTTTCTCGCGCTGTATTAAGCGAGTTCAAATTTAATTTATTCAAAAAGTATCTGATACTATAGGATCCTTGAATGGCGACAAGGTTACAAATTCTAAACAGCACAAAAGACACATAAAAACTCTTCAGGTTTGTAGGTTTGACCTTGAACTGACCTTGATACTGACCTTTCGGTGTCAAAAGGACACCGAATTCGAACGCAGCGATCATTTAAACCTAAAGGTACCCTGATTTAGTTGCTTAGCCATGCATTTTGTAGGTTTGTTGGTTTTGCATTTTGTAGGTTATCTCGATGGAGTAGCTCTAGGACTTTTCCTTTTAAAACTTCCGGCACTATTACGCAGTTACCGTACAGTAAACAATTATTTTCAAGAGATAGATTATGGCGATTAGTATAATAAAACAAAGTTCATTTACTTATTTTATTTTGCTTGGGTCAACCTTTATTAAAATAACATAGTACGGTTGAGAAACTTCCTTGTTTTTGGTATCGAATGCAATGTCCCAAAAGGACAATAATTTTGAATAAGAAACATGCTACTGCCGCACCTGTGGTAATATTAAGTAGCGATAAACGTGACAAAGCATCGGCCCAGCCAAATTGTTTGCCTCGCTTGTGGCGAATAAACTGTTATGTGTATTAAATATTGATTTAAACGGGTCGTGATCAAGCACTAAAATAACATGCCAACCATAAATATATTTATGGAAGTTTTGAACACCAAAAATTAAAACAAGTGCTTGGCGATCCAATTGACAATAATTTGTTTCTACCTTGGTTAATCTGGAAGACGCGAAGACTAGTGGGTTTAATATATCCTCAACTAAGTGACATAAAATCGCACCGATGCAACGCCATCAGAACTGCTATCCGGTGTTAAAATGATTGGAAGGGACGGATCATATAACATCAAGGTCGATTTTTCGGATGATTGTTGCATAGTAATAAAGAAGGCCGTTTTGCATATTTTTGACCAGCACCAAGGAACATAATAACGGGTTAGGTTATTAGGTGGTACAAGCAATTGCAATTGCAAAGGCAAGTTGACTTCAGTGATTCAGCTTATGAACTTGTTGCAAGAAAACAATTTGAAATCTATTCTTCGACGTGACCCATGGACTGGACCCGACTGGACTTTAGGGTGGTACAAAAAAATACATTTTCGAATTTTTGAAATTAGACTGAAAAATATTGTAGACTACGTGAAAATACAAAGTGCCTATTTTTTTGTTTAAAAAAAGTTAATTAATAGGACTACGCATTTCACTTTTCTCTCTTATGGAGATTAACATGTAAAATGATATTTCTTTTTTCAAATGCAATTCTATAATAGAAGTTATGATTGTATTTGTTTGAAAGTTTAGGAATTTATTTGTGTAGGAATGATAATGCATTTTATCATACTTTAACGTTTTGAAAATGTTATGTAAGAATTTAAGAACAGAGTAAATTTCTGTAAAATCGCAATATCTAAAACCATATACAGGCTTTTCTATATATTTTCATCGTCTGGAATTTATACAAAACACGAGTTGCTTAACTAAGAACAGGTTTTTAAATAATAAAATGAAAAGTATAATAATTTGTCGGAACAAAAGAGTTTTGAAAACATGAAAAATCGTTAAATGTTGAGTTTTACGACGCCTTTGATTTAGGGATGAAATACAGCAGAGCAATAGACACCCACATCGAGTTAAAAATTTGGGATAATAAATAAGAAGCACTAAGAAAGGTGGAACTGGTCTTAAATTTTAATAATTATGAAAAAAGCAAAGAAAATTATTTACAACAACAAATTTTTTTCATGATTATACAAATTTACGACCAGACCCACCATTTTTAGTGCTTCTTGTTTGGTGTCCCAAATTTTCAACTCGTTGTGGCGTTTCGTGTGATAATAAGTTGGGAAATAAAAAAAGTGGTGGTAAGGTAGGAATCTGGTCACCTGAATCAATCATCACATCACCTTAAACGAATTTGACTTCTCCGTCGAGCCTTTCAAGCCTGAATATCCATTTTCGCTAACGATGTGACAAATATATAATATAATTCATCATCATCGTTTTCTTCATCGCAGCTAATGTCAGTCACTTTACTTTTGCAGTATTTTAAAATGTGTCACCCGAATCACTATGTCCATTATTTTTAAGAGGTTGCTTGTTAATTTTTTTATTTTTCTTAAAGTTCCCTCTACCTTGATTAAAGATTGCAAACACTGAAAAATCACTTGTTTCAAATTGAATTTTATGACACTCGCGTTTTTCCATATCGAGATCTGAAGCGTATTTTGTCGCATTTGAGAAATCTATTTCTCTTTCGGAAAGCAATTTTCGAATGACACTTTCGTCTTTCAAACCAACGATTAATTTGTCACGTAGAATTTGATCCCAAAAATTTCCAAAATTACAGTGAATTGCTAAATAACGAATAGCTAAAAGGTAATTTTGAATGGATTCACCTGTTTTTTGAGACCGTCAATAAAAAACAGTAACGTGCAGCCATTAAATTTCTTTTGGAGCGAAATGTGTCCTTAACAAGTTTATTAAAGCTTTGAACGACGTATTTATTGGTAGATCTGCTAGACACAAATTTTTTAATACTCTATAGAGCTCCGGGGCTAGAAGTACGATGATCAATGACTTTTTTTATCCTCCGGTGATTTATCAACAAGAAGAAACGCCGTTATCATTTCTAAGTAATTCTCTAAATGTTTCAGAGTAACATCCTAGACTGGAATGCTACCAATCATTGTCAAATTTTGTGTATTCATTTTACGACACGAAATGAGACGACTTTGATGGACAAGCACTGGCTCTTAGCACTGACTCTTTAACTGGATAATTTTTTACTTTTAAATTATAATTCAGATACGACTTAAATCATTTAACGTTAATTTAAATAAATTTGCCTTTTTTAGAAAGATTTTCCAACTCCGAAAAACGAACTTACACCTAACCACGTGGTCACGACGAAAAGTCAAGTTAATAATTCAATTTGTTCTTACTTTTGTCCTTTAAGTCAGTTTCACAAAGACTTTAGAGATACCGAAAGTATATCTCGAAAATGGGAAAAACCTAAATATAAAATTCTAAATTGGGAATATTTGTTCTTTTTAAAATTGTGTTTCATTATGCAGATAATAGAAAACCCGAAAACTGACTTAAAGATAAGTAAATTATATCGATTTATTACAATTTTTGGATGAAAAAGAAATTTTAAATCTAAAAACAACAAACAACGCGGAGATCTTTGTTCGCGGGGGGGGGGAGGTTTTCTCTTTTATTATAAATTCCAAGATTTAGGCCTTGTATAAACAATAAACAAAGACAAATGAATATATATATATAAATATACATAAGTTTTTGCTGTCGGTCCAAGAGGACAGCCGGGTGTTAACAAATGGGATCACATGAACTCCCATCTGATACAGTGCTGCGGAGGCCTGGTGACCTGCTCAGCATAAAAACATAAACCCAAGACGATTCTCTTGGTCCCTGTTCTGCCCCCCCCCCTTCCAACCCTCCCTTGTTAACTGAAGTATGATT
Source organism: Belonocnema kinseyi (assembly GCF_010883055.1). Lineage (NCBI taxonomy): Eukaryota > Metazoa > Arthropoda > Insecta > Hymenoptera > Cynipidae > Belonocnema > Belonocnema kinseyi. The sequence goes on from NC_046659.1 coordinate 38,872,891, forward strand.
GCGACTCACAAAATAAATGTATAGCATAAAGGTCGTGGTTGGATGTGTAACATAAAAAATAAATAATACAAACAATAAAATAGTCTCGGAAAGGACTGGAACTTTAAATGACAAAAGGCATGCACACAATAAATGCAAAGGTCAAGTTTCAGGCGACGAATGGAGACTAGGTGTTTGGAATGCTAGGGGAGTGAATGATCTCAAGGTAAAAGAATTGCGAGAAACTATGCATGTAAGGAAACTAGATATTTTATCTGAGCTTGCAAAAAAGAAAAATGGATGCGTTACTAAGGACATAGAAAACGGCGTGTTGAAAGGCGGATTTTAAGTATTGTCAGTAGTAGATGGTGAATTACATGGTAGGCAACGAGTAGGTCTGATCTGAAATAAAAGAGCGAAGGATCATCTCGGAGATCATGATTTTGTATCTCCCAGACTGCTTTGGGCAAAAATGAAAGTAGGAATCAGAAAATTATTCATCATAGCATGCTACGCGCCAGTTGACAGTGATCCCAGAGAAGTAAGGAACGTCTTTTGGGACACTTTAAACGACACAATAAATATTTGCGATCGTGGTGAAAGAATAATTCTGCTAGGAGATATGAATGGATGGGTACGCATCCAATATCAGGATACGGAAAAAGTATTAGGTAATTTGTGAGATCCAAGAACAAACTATAACGGAGATAAATTAGTTCGATTATGCTTAGAAAAGGGTCTGTTCATTACAAATACTTGGTGTAGGCATGAAATGATCCACATGTACACCTGGTTCAAAGGAAATTACCACAGTATAATTGACTTTCTTGTTGCGGATAAAAGACTAAGAGAGTTATTCAAAGATACAAGGGTCATGAGGGGTTCTGATTGCACTACTGATCATTACCTTCTGATCACAAAAATTAACTTAGGTCGGGGATGGAGAAAAAAGAGAACAAAGAAAACAAAACGATCGCGAATAAAAATTCAGAACCTACAGAAAACGGATGTGCGAATAGATTTTCAAAATAAGATAATCGAAAACATATGTAGGACAACATGGAAAGAGCTGATAAAAAACAAAGATATAGAGGGGGCATGGAGAGTGTTCCGGGAATGTCTGGTGATGCGTGGTGGAATGATGAAATTCAGGCTGCCCAAAAAGCAAAGAAAGAAGCGTACAGGAAAACTTTGAGCATCGCAGGTCATAGCAATGAGGAAGGAAATAGACGTATAAATGATTACAGACACAAAAAGGGGACACCACAACTGCGATGTTGAGCACGATGCGTTAGACAACTCAATTGAGAAAGTCTGTGTCACTGAGGTTAGGGATATAATTAAGGACTTGAAAAATGGTCAGGCTGCCGGTGTTCACTATATTAACGCTGAAATGCTTAAAGACGGTGGTGAGTACATACCACATAGACTGTGCGAATTGATAAATTTATGTTTTGAGATGGGAGACGTTCCAGGCGATTGAAAAAACGCGATTATCGTACTAATATACAAAAGAAAGGGTGATAAAAGCGACTACAATAATTACAGAGGAATTAGCTTATTAAGTACCGTTAGCAAAATATACTCAAAAATACTTATTCGTAGGATAATGAAAATAAGAGAAGAAAAGATTTGGGAAGTCCAAAGTGGGTTTATGCCAGGAAGGTCATGTACAAATCAAATATTTAGCTTAAGGAAAATCACAGAAAAAAGTTTGAGAGTAGGAATGAAAGTTTTCTGTGCATTTGTTGACCTCGAAACAGCTTTTGACAAGGTAGATAGAAGTAAACTTTGAGAAGTCCTGAAAAAGTACGGAGTCAATGGATGGCTTCTACTAGGCAGTCTGATAAGTCCCTGAAAAATGAAACACGGAGACATTTTGTTGGCCAAAGTCGGTTTTATTTTTCAACATACTCTCCTTTTAGGTCGATACAGCGAGTCCAACGATTTTCTAACTTTTTGATACCGTCCGAAAAGTACTCGATCGAAAGGTCACCAAAATACGCCTCAGTTTCAGCTATGAGCTCCTCATTTGAGTAAAAACGCTTACCGGTGAGCCATCTCTTCAGGTTAGGGAACAAGTAATAGTCGCTGGTGGTCAGGTCTGGTGAATACGGTGGCTGAGAAACCAATTCGAAGCCGATTTCATGCAATTTCGCTTTGCAACTAAGCATGAATGAACAAGCGCATTGTCGTGATGATAAAGCGGTTTTTTCTTCTTCAAATGCGGTCGTTTTTCGGCGATTTCGATTTTCAATCGGTC
>NC_046659.1:38875232-38876410 GCF_010883055.1 Belonocnema kinseyi
CTCTTTCAATTTCACTTTGGGATCATTCAACATCATATCATGGATTTTTTCGACATTTTCTGGTGTAGTGACCTCTTTTGGGCGCCCAGATCGTTCAGCATCGATTGTGCTCATACGGCCACAACGAAACTCGGTAAACCACTTATGAATCGTTCCAATCGACGGTGCAGAGTCCGGGTAATACTTATCCAGCTTGGCCTTGGTCTCGGATATCGTTTTCTTGCGAAGATAGTAGTGTTTGATCAAAACTCTAAACTCAGATTGTTCCATATTAAAAAAAACTCGGAGGTTAGTCGCTTCTAAGTCAGTTTTGACAGGCGTCATTTGAAGGATCAAGCTCGACGAAAATGGTTCACGTTAGTGAATACTAATGCCATCTCTTAGAATTTTCAGGTACTTATCAGACTACCTAGTACAAGCTATAAAAACAATATATACGGGTATCAAAGCAAGTGTAAGGGTAAATAGGAATTTAAGTGAATGTTTCGATATTATTCAAGGAGTTAGACAAGGATGCGTTCTGTCTTCATGGTTATTCATATTATTTATGGACAAGTGTTTAAGATTGGCTCTTTTCGACGAAGGGAGTGTGGGTCTCGAAACAGTAAGGGTACATGGGTGAGCTTTCGCAGATGATATGGTTGTTATCTCAGAGTCCATCGAAGACTTGCAAAGAATGTTGAATAAACTGAATGCAAGCATGAAGAGCATGGGCCTCAAAATTAACACAAATAAAACAAAAACTATGGTGTTCGAAAGAAAGAGTGAGAAAACGATATGCAGTATTGTATTAAATGATGAGAAACGTGAAAAAGTTGATAAGTTCGGGTATCTTGGTAGCTTATTTACAGGGACGAGAAGATAGAGGAGGAGTTAGATAGACGCAAAAACAAAGGTAAGAAGGTTATTGGTAGAGTAGGGCCCCTTATCAGAAGTAAAAATATATAAAATAAAGCCAAAATGGCAATGCATAACTCTATACTTGTACCGACTGTACTACACGGTAGTGATACATGAACCTATCAGGAAAAAGATAAGAGTAAAGTGAATGCAATGGACATGAGATTCTTGCGCATTACGAGGGTGGATTGATAAGTTTCCGGCCTGACCAAGAAAAACAACGTTTTTAAGAATTTTTTTTTTATTTCTCAACATAATCCCCTCCAAGGCTGATACAT
>NC_046659.1:38876510-38889617 GCF_010883055.1 Belonocnema kinseyi
GCTACAAGCTATCTAAGGATGGTACTATAGAACGCCACCTCGAGGTAGGCCTAGTGGCGCCATCTCTTGGTCAGGCCGGAAACTTATCAATCCACCCTCGTATATGCGGGAAAACTCTGATGGACAAAGTGAGTAACGAAATAATTCTCAAAGAATGTGGTGCAGAAGAGAAGTTAGTAGACACATGGGAAAGAAATCGGTTGAGATGTTTCGGACATGTTGAGAGAATGTCAAATGAACGACTAACGCAACAAGTGTATCAAGGTAAAGGAAATGGCAGCGTGTCCAGAGGCAGAAATTCTAAATCTACTTCAAAAATATAACCTATTTCTGCATAATCGGGAATGTTAAAAAAATTTGGTTCGTTTTCAAAATCAGTAAAACATTTGAAATCACTATAGGGTAAATATTCACTCATAGCTTTGCCGTATTGATTATTAATGTCAAATTACGTGATTCGAGATTCTGGTTCCAATGAATTAAAATTTAACCCTATGAATCTATTATTTGCTTTCGCATACCTATTAAAATACTGATACACCACTTCTGATGGTACTTTCAATAAGTTATAAAATTTCTACATCTGTTAATACATCAAGTTCAATTTCAGTATATTTTAACGTAGATTGATAGAAAGCCTTGGTGCTGTATAATAGTGTAATACATCGAAATTATAAGTTTCAATGCTACATCTAAGACTTTCAAAAATTTTTGCCAAGAGAAAACCATAATTTTCTAAGTATACATCTGAATTTTGACTTAAATTCGGTAAATTAAATGTTTCCTAAATCTGGCAGGCATGATTATAATGTTTATCCGAAATACCCTTATCATTTAATTTGGAATAAAATTCCTCTTTTACTGATAGACAATCATCATACGATTTTTGCCAATTATTAACATAATCATGTTGAAATACAACTTTTCTTGTCCTTAATTCAAATTTTTCTTCATTTTAAAAATATTTTTTTGTCATTAATGTTTCATCATGGGCCCTGATGCGGGATGCGTGATATTTTTTCCATTGGTCTTAACATGGAAAATGGTACTTCGGCAGACCCCCGCCCCCCTAAACTTCCCTCATATTTCGTGAATGACCTTGAGATTTGAAACTAATTTGGTGAGGTTATTTGGCATAAGTCGAAAAGAGTCAATGAATCTAAGTTTAAATTTTGTATTTTGCACATTTTTCGTAAAGGATAATTAATAGATCCAAGTGGGGAACTTTACATAACGACTTCGTGAGGTTCTTCGCTTGGGGTGATTGCTAGAGAGATTGATCAGCAACCTGGGTCGGAGCAGTGTTGCGGAACGAACGTGTTATTTACTTAAATAGCACGAGAATTCTGGATCAATCTGAAAAATCTCTATCCCTTCCACACACTACTCCTTTCCCCTGCCGAGTGAGTCACGCCTACGCCGAAAGGGAAATGGCTTAATGGTGTAATAATAATATATATTTTTATTTGTTAGTAGGCAATGAGATATCTACTTCATAGCTTGTTCCCCATGTGTTTATAAAAAAATGAGAGTCGTAGGAAGATAAATTATGAAATACTATGGGAATTATATGTGAGACTTGGTCATTTAAAATACACCTGTCATGAGCTGGCCCAGGATATTTCTCCGTAAAATGACTTAGATCACGATATTTTACGATGTTTTAAATATAAACGTTTTATTTGTTAAGATTCATATAGTTTAGTGGGTAATGAGTCGTTAAAAATTAATAAGAAAATAAAGATAATAACAAAAAGTTCTTTTTTCTTAAAAATGTGGCATATTTCATTATTTCTTGAACGAAACAATAAAATTCAGGACATTTTTAATGGACAATTGTCAAATTGTACAAATCGAAGTAGAGTTTAAACTCTTCAAAATAAAGAAGAATGGATTTTGATTCTCTTAATTTTTCCTCCTTTTTAAAGCTTTGATTTGAGGTTTGATTTGCAGACAAATTTGATTCATTTTATAAAATAAAAGTGAAATTGAAATTGAAAATGAAATGTATTGTAAATTCGTGTACAAAAATGCAGACCCCCCGGCGTGAACAATGGCGAGACGTAATTTACCGTGACCGTAACCCTTCGCTCGATTCCCGGAAAACGAAGAAAAAAATGACAAAAAACTTGGTAGCAGCCATATACTTGTCGTGACAGTCAGTACCTGCTTGAAGTGGCGAGCCCTGTTTTACACCATCTTTGTTAAAATTTTGCCCAGAAATATGACAAACTTTTTTGTTTTGAAAATGATGCCCTTGCTTTAATATAAAAAGTTCCATTGGTACAGGATTTTAGAAATAAGAATCTATACTTTCGAAGATAAGTTTCTTAACTCATTCACAAACAACGTGATGCCATCTTTATCACAATAAACTTGTGGCTCATATTGTAAATCATCATAACCGTATTTTTTATAATAAGCAATATTTGTAGAAAAAAATTTTGCGAAGCTTAGTTTGAGCACAAAACTACTTGAAATTTAGGCCTAAGCAACCAATGAGAAGCAAGTTTTAGCTTCCATTTGTAAGCACACACAATTTAACGTGTTGGTCACGTACAGGTGGCTTATAAAGCTCGAAGTTCGCTCCTCATTGGTTGATTAGGCCCAACACTAAAGTTTTTTTGTGCCTAAGCTAAGCTTCGCCCAATTTTTGGCTACAGGACTTTTTTGTTTATTTGTTTTGAATTATCACATATTAGAGGGGGCTTGTATGGATAGTGTTACACCCTATATATCAGCACATACTGTAAAATTAAACACTATTTATATTTATAGTTATAAAATTTTTTGATTTTATCTTCTTATATGGGAAGCATTCGTGTGCAATTATTATTCAGATTAAAACAAACAAATTTATGTTGTTCAAAAGATTTCTCAAATTTAAAGTGGCACAAACACCTATCACACAAAATAAGTGGGGCAATGAGCTTCTGTTAGTGGCGATTTCACTCGTCTAGATAGGTTTTCAACTAAAGAAAAATTATACACTTCTTTATCTTAATCAAATTCAATATTTCCAATCATAAGAACGGGAATCGTAAGTTTTTAAGAATTTTCCTGGCTTAGAAATACAAAAAACTGTATAATAAGCATAAGGATTTTATTATCAAAAAGTGGGAGTGCAAAAGAGGGAAAAAGAGAGGAGAAAGAAGGGTCGAAAGAGTGAGGAGAGAATGTTGAGGGTGATGAGAGAAGGGGCGGTAAGTGGGACTTGGAGAGGGATTGGGAGAGAGAAGAGCGAAAATCAATTTGAGGGGAGGGTTGAATCCTACAATACGGTGCATAGCACTACGCAGAACCATTATTTGACACATCAGGCTGTGCAGTAGAGTTCTCTAGTCTATATTATTGCACAGTAGAGTCCTCCGCAATCTATCGAATTGCGCAGTAGAGATTAATACTGCGTATATCTGCGCAGTAAGTTCTGCAGGACATAGGAATGATCGTCAGGCACGTGTGGCACACGCATGTGCGCAGTAAAGACATACTTCATCTAAAGGTGCGTCATAAATATACACTGTAATCAATGCTGCGCATTGGAAATCTCCGATGTGTAGTGGCGCGCATTAGAGGTACATGGTTCGTAATGATGCGCAGTAAAGTCTTAAAGTACATACATCTGTGTCGGGCACTTATATGGTACATTAAACCGCGCAGTGGAGTTATGTAATTCTCATCGATGCGATGTAGAGTTCTGTGATGTGTATGGCTGCGCAGTAGAGTTATATAATTTGGATGACTGCACAGTATATTTCCGTAGTACACACGACTGCGCGTAGAATTCTTCGATATGCATTCCTGAGTATTAGAGTTCGTATTACAGAACTTCGCTGCGCGAAAATAAGCATTACAGGGATCTAATGCGCACCATGAGCGTGACACTCTATTACGGAGCCATATGTACTACAAAACTTTACTGCGCAGCCATGTACATCACATAACTCTACTTTGCATTCCTGTCAATCGCATAACTTTGCTGCGCAGCCGTACGAGCCATTCATCTTACTGTGTATAACTACGCCTTATACATATCTACTGCGCAATCATAAATACTGGAAGACCCTAATGCTAATCCCTAAAAATTGCATAGTTACAATGCGTAGATTTGCGCAGCGCATATCTCGACTGCGGTGCCTTAAACATTACAGGGATCTGAAGTACAGCCTAATCGTTTCATAAATCTACTGCGTAGACATGGGCATCACACAACTCTACTTCGCAGCCATTCACATCACATAAGACTACTGAGCAACCATGTGCATCTAATAAATTTACTGCACAGCATGTGCGACACATAAGTCCAATGCACATACATACACACCACCGGACTCTACTGCGCAGTCATGTGCATCACGTGACTCTACTGTGCATCCATGTAGATCACATGACTCTACTGTGTATCCATACAGATCACATAACTCTACTGCCCAGTCATTTTCATCACAGAACGCTACTGCACATGCATGCACATCACATAACTCAACTGCGCAGTCATGGGAAACACATAACTCTACTACGCAGTTTAATGAACCATATAAGGGCACACCACATCTATATACACTTTTAGACTGTACTGCGCATCCGTATGAGCCATGTATCAGTAATGCGCACCGCTACACATCGGAGGTCTCCAATGCGCAACCTTGTCTGTAGTGTTTATCTACTGCGCACCCCTACATGAAGTAGGCCTTTAATGCGCACATGCGTGTACTACATGTGTCTGCCGATCATCCCTACGCTTCGCAGAACTGACTGCGCAGCTTTACGCATTATTAATCTCTGCTGAGCAATCCGATAGGTTGAGGAGGAACATACTGCGCGATCATATATACTAGAGGACTCTACTGCGCAGCCTGATGTGTCAAATAATGGTTCTACGCAGGGCCTTGCACCGTATTGTCGGGTTCATCCCCCCTTCAAATTAATTTTCGCTCTTCTCTCTCCCAACCCCTATCCAACTCCCACTTACTACTCCTCCTCTCATCACCCTCAAGATTCTCTCCTCTATGCTTATTATACACTCTAGGGATTTTTAATCTAATTTGTATATGCTGATATTAGAAAGTATTTTCAAGAAAATACACAAAATACCTCAACAAGATAATACAATTCTAACATGTATTTCAAATAATATTTCCAAATACTGGTATGTATTTTGTAGTTGTAGTTGAACTACATCAGATGAATTGTATTTTCCCCGTGTTGTATTTCAACTACATGCTTCGGAAATACATGTATTTCAGCAATTTAGTTGAGGTATTTTGTGCCCAGCTCTGACGGTAGACAAACACCGGGTGCGTTCGAAGTATAAAAAGATTCAGGTGTATTTAAAAGTACAATTTATCTGTGATTCCATCAGTTGATAACAAAGTTTCATATCTTTAAACAACTTAAAATCTGAAAATTGTTTTCTATGTGTGTGAAGATTCTATTTTAATTTAAAAATGGATTTCAAGAAATATAAAAAAGTTCTACAAATCGATTATGACATTGATTACTAATTTGAAGACAACAGGCAGAAGATTCAAGAAGTTGCTGAAAATAGTAGCTGGCATGAGTGAAGCTTCGACGAAACTACGAGAGAGAATAATTTTGGATGATGTCAAAAGAGCCTTTCAAATGATGATAAGAACTGGCGTAATATCAAATTTAATTCATAAAGATTTCAATACATGTTTAGATGACTGAAAATCCATGTTCATTCCGCGAATTAAAAGCACACTAAATAGTTTGGGTATTATTAAAGTTCTTGTTGAATTTACCAGGATTTAAAAATAATAATGCCCGAATATAAATACCTCGACTTGAGTTCGGCTTGAATTTTCCCCAATCAAGACATGCTGAATTCGAAAAGGTCGGCTTGAGCACGTCTCAGTTGTGAGACAGAGCCAGACGTAAATTTATGTCTTGAAGGCAAGTTTCTATGTCTTGAAGACATAAATTTATCTCTTGAGTCGAATTCTTATGACTCCAAAACGTGTGGCTTATAACTTCGAGCATATACCTGTCCTGCCACAAAGGGTACGGAAAGGGAGGGGGGCAGCGCCAACCAATAAGCAGTCAATAATTTTTTTAAGTTAATAAGATGTTGAATTGATCCATTTTTTCTCATTTCGAGTTCTACATTATTGTATACCATATTTCTATAAGTATTAATCACATAAAAAAAAATACTAATTTGGAAATTTAATTATTTCTAACATGCTATATTTTGTCGGTTTACCCCTCACCTGAGGGCAAAGCCGTCTACAGATTTTTATGAACTGGAAAAATTACCTTTCAAGATATCCAACAAGAAGAATAAGTTATTTCGAATGAAAACAGAGATAGCTGTAATATAACCTCCTGTTCATTGACATTCTACTAGAAACAGACTTTACGCAATGTTTCTACTGTACTATTACAAAAAAACTGCATACCGACCGGATTGATAATAATAATATTCAAAAGTTTCTTCCATTTTTCTTCCATGTAGCCAACCAGTGGGGCAAAGGTGATTTTCCTTACAGCATGGCTATTATTTAACAATTATAGTTCTACTTTGCTTCAAATAAATCTATTTTATTAGAGAAATAGTGTTCCTTACTAAAATCTTGAAAACTGACGTCGCAAAATAAAAATTATACAGAAAATAGTTTTTATCACGAAAGAATGGAAGTTTCGCTGACAGAAATATAAAGTTTTTAACTTTATTGACATTACTTACAGTATAAAAATTTGATATTTTGACAGATAAAACAATATCACACAATCTAATTATATTAATTAGACGTAATGCAAGTCCAAAATACAATAAATCTCATAAATAAGTGAGGCTTGGCCAGAGGGGCAGGCCTGACGAAAATAATAGTTACAAGTGCTTAGCTGAAACACGTGTCACAAGTTTCGTCGATAAATGATCGGTAATGTAGAATAGCAACTTATCTTTGGGCTACATGGAAGAAACTATTAAACATGGACATAGGAAACAAGGGACTAGGCATGCCATTGCGGGGGGGATGCAATGAGGGGGGAGGTCTGTCACCTTTTGATGTCCCACGACAAACATGGCAGCGCCTACATGTTTATATTTTCATGCACAGTTTGTCGGCAAGAATGCTCGTGCGCATAATCAAATGGCACATCGTAATATGGTGGCTATCCCCACTCACGGAATTCTCCACCCTCTCGTGGATTCAACCCCGCTTGCCCAAGTTAGGATGGCATGCCTAGTCCCGTGATTCCTATGTCCATGCTATTAAATATTATTATTACCAATCCGGTCGGTATGCAGTTTTCTTGTAATGGTACAGTAGAAACATTGCGTAAAGTCTGTTTCTAGTAGAATTTCAACGAATAGGAGGTTATATTACAGCTATCTCTGTTTTTATTCGAAATTATTCTTCTTGTTGGATATCTTGAAAGATAATATTTACAGTTCATAAAAAGCTGTAGACGGCTTTGCCGTCAGGTGAGGTCCGAAGCCGACGAAATATAGCATGTTAGAAATAATTAAATTTCCAAATTAGTATTTTTTATGTGATTAATACTTATAGAAATATGATATACAATAATGTATAACTCGAAATGAGAAGAAATGGATCAATTAAGCATCTTATTAACTTAAAAAAACTATTGCCTTTTTACTGGTTTGCGCTGCCCCCCCCCCCCCCTTCGCCTGCCCTTTTTGGTAGGAAAGCTATATGTGTGGTGACTACCTGTTATAATTATTCACATATTTTAATTTGAAAATAACTACCGCATATTACCAAATATTACTTTTGTTTCCATCAAATATTTTGCATCACGTTCTAGCTTCAAGTAGGTTAATCGAAGGTAAAACTAGCAAATCAGGTACACGACTGGCCCAGAACTTTCTAGGAGGGTCTCGACAAGTCTGTGCCTGCGAAAGTGCATTCCGAGCCCTTCGATGACCTGTCGCCTAGCTTAGGTACAGATTAGCCAGTCAGTCTCTATCCGGCCGTCAATTTGTTCACTTCGTGTCAATTAAATAAATGCAAATCATTTAGTGTTAAAATAAACTGTGATCATTTCCTCGACCTGCACGCATGCTTCCACAATATGCTCGAAGTTATAAAGCGAACGTTTTAGAGTCATAATAATTCGACTCGAGAGATAAATTTATGTCATCAAGACATAGAAACTTGTCTTCAACACATAAATTGAAGTCTGGCTCTGTCTCAAAACTGAGACATGCTCAAGTCGACCTTTTCGAATACAGCATGTCTTGATTGGGGGAAATTCAAGCCGAACTCAAGTAGAAGTATTTATATTCGGGCATTATTATTTTTAAATCCTGGTAAATTCAACAAGAACTTTAATAATATCTAAACTATTTACTGTGCTTTTAATTCGAGGAATGAACATGCATTTGCATTATTCTCTCTCGTAGTTTCGTCGAAGCTTCACTCATGCCAGCTACTATTTTCAGCAACTTCTTAAATCTTCTGCCTGTTGTCTTCAAATTAGTAATCAATGTCATAATCGATTTGTAGAACTTTTTTATATTTCTTGAAATCCATTTTTAAATTAAAATAGAATCTTCACACACATAGAAAACAATTTTCAGATTTTAAGTTGTTTGAAGATATGAAACTTTGTTATCAACTGATGGAATCACAGATAAATTGTACTTTTAAATACACCTGAATCTTTTTATATTTCGAACGAACTCGGTGGTTCTCTACCGCCAGAGCTGGGCACAAAATACTAGGCAGTCTGATAAGTACCTGAAAATTCTAAGAGATGGCATTAGTATTCACTAATGTGAACCATTTTCGACGAGCTTGATCCTTCAAATGACGCCTGTCAAAACTTCAGCCATTTATGTTTAAGCATTTACAAGTTACAGCACTGAGAAGCGACTAACCCCCGATTTTTTTTAATATGGAAAAGTCTGAGTTTCGAGTTTCGATCAAACACTACTATCTTCGCAAGAAAACGATATCCGACACCAAGGCCAAGCTGGATAAGTATTACCCGGACTCTGCACCGTCGATTGGAACAATTCATAAGTGGTTTACCGAGTTTCGTTGTGGCCGTACGAGCATAGTTGATGCTGAACGATCTGGGCGCCCAAAAGAGGTCACTACACCAGAAAATGTCGAAAAAATCCATGATATGATGTTGAATGATCCCAAAGTGAAATTGAGAGAGGTAGCTAATGCTGTAGGCATATCAATGGAACGTGTGGGCAATAACGTGCATTCAGTTTTGGGCATGAAGAAGCTCTGCGCGCGATGGGTGCCGCGTTTGCTCACAGTGGACCAAAAACGAATTCATGTGACAACTTCCCAGCAGATATTGGCATTATTTTCGCGTAAGCCGACCGAGTTTTTGCGCCGATTCATAACCATGGATAAAACCTGGATCTACTACTACACTCCTGAGTCAACGCAACAGGCAAAACAGTGGGTTCCACCGGGCTGAAGTGCTCCGAAGCGTCCGAAAACGCAAAAATGGGTCGGAAAGGTTATGGCCTCCGTATTTTGGGATTCACATGGCATAATATTCATGGACTATCTTGAAAAAGGTAAAACCGTAACCGGAGCATACTATTCATCATTATTGGACCGATTGAAAATCGAAATCGCCGACAAGCGACCGCATTTGAAGAATAAAATACCGCTTTATTATCACGACAATGCGCCTGTTCATTCATGCTTAGTTGCACAAGCAAAATTGCATGAAATCGGCTTCGAATTGGTTCCTCAGCCACCGTATTCACCAAACCTGGTCCCCAGCGACTATTACTTGTTCCCTAACCTGAAGAGATGGCTCACCGGTAAGCGTTTTTCCTCAAATAAGGAGCTCATAGCTGAAACTGAGGCGTATTTTGGAGACCTTTCGATCGAGTACTTTTCGGACGGTATCAAAAAGTAAGAAAATCGTTGAACTTGCTGTATCGACCTAAAAGGAGAGTATGTTGAAAAATAAAACTGACTTTGGCCAAAAAAACGTCTCCGTGTTTCTTTTTTCAGAGACTTATCAGACTGCCTAGTACCTCAACTAAATTGCTGAAATACATGTATTTCAGCACCATGTAGTTGAAATACATCACGGGGAAAATACAATTCATCTGATGTAGTTCAACTACAACTACAAAATACATACCAGTATTTTGAAATATTATTTGAATTACATGTTAGAATTGTATTATCTAGTTGAGGTATTTTGTGTATTTTCTTGAACATACTTTCTAATATCAATATACAAATTGGATTAAAAATCCCTAGAGTGTATAATAAGCATAGAGGAGAGAATGTTGCGGGTGATGAGAGGAGGAGCGGTAATTGGGACTTGGATAGGGGTTGGGGAGAGAAGAGCGAAAATTAATTTGAAGGGGAGATGAACCCGACAATACGGTGCATAGCACTACGCAGAACCATTATTTTACACATCAGGCTGTGCAGTAGAGTCCTCTAGTATATATGATCGCGCAGTGTGGTCCTCCTCAGTCTATCGGATTGCTCAGCAGAGATTAATAATGCGTAAAGCTGCGCAGTCAGTTCTGCGAAGCGTAGGGATGATCGGCAGACGCATGTAGTACACGCATGTGCGCATTAAAGGCCTACTTCATGTAGGGGTGCGCAGTAGATAAACACTACAGACAAGGTTGCGCATTGGAGACCTCCGATGTGTAGCGGTGCGCATTACTGATACATGGCTCATACGGATGCGCAGTACATTCTAAAAGTGTATATAGCTGTGGCGTGCCCTTATATGGTTCATTAAACTGCGCAGTAGAGTTATGTGATCCCCATTGCTGCGCGGTTGAGTTATGTGATGCGCATGCATGTGCAGTAGCGTTCTGTGATGAACATGACTGGACAGTAGAGTCATGTGATCTGAATGGATGCACAATAGAGTGATGTGATGTACCTGACTGCGCAGTAGAGTCCCGTGGTGGATATGTATGCGCATTGGATTTATGTGTCGCACATTCTGCGCAGTAAATTTATTAGATGCACATGGTCGCTCAGTAGACTTATGTGATGTGAATGGCTGCGAAGTAGAGTTGTGTGGTGCCCATGTCTACGCAGTAGATTTATGAAACGATTAGGCTGTACTTCAGATCCTTGTAATGTTTAGGGCACTGCAGTCGAGTAATGCGATGCGCAGGTCAACGCATTGTAACTATGCAATTTTTAGGGATTAGCATAATGGTCTTCCAGTATTTATGATTGCGCAGTAGATATGTATAAGGCGTAGATATGCACAGTAAGATGAATGGCTCGTACGGATGTGCAGTAGAGTTATGCGATTGACAAGGGTGCACAGTAGATTTATGTGATATGTCACGCCCATGCTGCGCATTAGATCCCTGTAATGCTTAGGTCCGCGCAGCGAAGTTCTGTAATACGAACTCTAATACTCAGCCATGCATATCGAAGAATTCTACGCTCAGTCATGTGTAACACAGAAGTCTACTGTACATTCATCCAAATTATATAACTCTACTGCGCAGTCATACACATTACAGAACTCTACATCGCATCCATGAGGATCACATAACTCTACTGTGCGGTTTAATGAACCATATAAGTGCCCGACACAAATATATGTACTTGAAGACTGTACTGCGCATCTCTACGAGCCATGTACCTCTAATGCGCGCCACTACACATCGGAGATCTCCAATGCGCAGTATTGACTACTGGAAAATATTGCGTCAGTTTTCTGTCGGCAAGTATCAAATTCAGTACTGTATAAGAAATACATTTGTTTAAAGAAATAAATCCTCACAATCGTGCGCCTAACCGTACGATATTTCCAAAGGCGTTTGACTTTACGCCTGCAAGAAAATGGAGGCAACTTCGAACATTTGTTTCGTAGTTAAAATCGTGTCCATAGTGAGAATCAAGCGCACTCAACTTAAACAGGCACTTCGTATATTGAGATGCAAATAGACTCACTTTTCTTAAGCACCCCAAACAGTAAGAGACAAGGGGGCTCACTTGAAACAAGCCCCCTAAAGGAAACAGTCCTTACTACGTCTACATCGTTGCTTCTGAGTAGCGATTAAAGCAAGATTAGCTCATTTAAAGCTGACGTTATAAGGTAAACGTCTATCCCTTTACAATTAGCAACCCTGGATACCCAGCCGAATCTCAGGTCCAGCATCTAGGTGCCACGCAGAGCCAGAGCTGCCAGATCGAGTCTGAAATTTACCCCCACCATACCTACCGTTTGGGAGTCGCAAAACAGAAGGTGCATGATTACCACTGTGACTTTGTGTGTAAGCCGAAAATGCACGATTCGACTTCGGTTCCCTGCTGTACGATGATTGTCGATCTGAAGGCCTCAGAAGACTTCGGTGACCTTCTATTTATATCTCGATCCCCATTTGAAAGAAATGGAAGAAATTGGCGAATTTAATGTTTCGCGTGATTCTTCATTTCATGCATGAATCGTTTTTGAGGTTATGTTTTTCAGGTGTATATAGTATGAATATTATAACTGCTATATATATTATTAATGTTAATATTACAATTATAAAATATAACATTAATTTTAATCAATAGTCGAGTAACTTTTAAAAGAAATAGTTAAACTTTAAACTAAAACAATTAGTTTTCTGAAAAAAATTTGAAAAAGAAGATTAATTTTCTTGTAGTTAAAAGAAATTAATTTTTAAACTAAAACAAACAAAAACAATTCTGCAAAATAGTTAAATTTTCAGAAAAGAAATTTTTCAATCAATTTGATAAATTGTCAACCAAAAAAAAAAAAAAATTTTTTGAACAAGGCAGTTCCACTTTCAATTAGAAAAATTGAAAAAAATAGCTGAAATTCTTTGAAAGTGCTTTAAATTATTGAAATTAATTGAAAATTCCTTGAAATGTTTTAAAATATCCTAAAATATTTAAAATCCTTTAAAATCTCTTAAAATTTTGCAAAGCTCTTGAAAATTCCTTGCAAATTTTTTAAATACCTTAAAATATTTTAAATCCTTTAAAATCACATACTAAATAATTGAAATCAATTGAAAATTCCTTTAAATTATAAAAATGAATTGAAATATTTTTAAACATTCTAAAATATTTAAAATCCTTTAAAATCTTTTGAAAGCTGTTGAAATTCCTTGAAAATTTAAAAATACCC
>NC_046659.1:38889717-38900477 GCF_010883055.1 Belonocnema kinseyi
TAGAAATAGTTAAATTTTTACTCGAGTAATTTCTATTAAATCTTTAATTTAATAGTTTAAATAATCTACAAACAGTTCAATTTTTAATGTTTAAAAATTTTCTAAATTTCAGTCTGAAATAATTTTATTTAGAGATTGTCCAATTGAAAAACATATATTTAAATTTTGAACGCTTTTAGTTAATTTATTATTAAGTTTTTATAAATAAACTTCCAAGTTTACAATTTTAAATTTGAAGTCTTGTATCCCATCGAGTTGAAAGTTATTCTTATGGAATATTTGAAAAATTTTGAAAATAAAATTTCGAAAGCTTTGAATTTTTATTGATTCCATCTTCAAAGCTCTAATCTACAAACATTTTAATATTTAACATTTTGAAACTCTTCTTTTTTTTTAATTTCAATCTGAAGCTTTCTAAAATTTCAAAACATTTCAAAAGATTTGTAAGGATTTTAAATATTTGAGGATGTTTTAAAAGATGTCTAAGAATTTTCAATTTATTTTTACTATTTACAGGAATTTCAATGAATTAAAAAATGTTTAAAAGTCTTATTTAAAAAAATTCTAAAGTAATTTAGAAATCCTAAAAAAATCCGAGGGATTTCAAAAGATTTTGAAGGTTTCAAAATACTTGAGAGCATTTAAAAAGATTCCAAGGAATTTTTATTGATTACAGTAATTTAATATGATATTTTGAAGGATTTGAAATATTTCAGGGAATTTTCAAAATTTCAAGGAATTTTCAAAACCTTAAAAAAATGTCAAGAAATTTCAAAAGATTTTTAATATTTATGAATGTTTTAAAAGATGTCAAGTAATTTTCAATTTAGTTTTATAATTTCAAGGAATTTCAAAGAATTTTAACAATTTTAGCAGAGTTATTTAAAAAAATTCCAAAGGACTTTAGAAATCTTTAAAAGGTGTGAAGGGGTTTGAAAAGATTCTGAAGGTTTCAAAATACTTGAGAGTATTTAAAAAGGTTCCAAAGAATTTTTAATTGATCACAGTAATTTAATATGAGGTTTTAAAGGATTTGAAATATTTCAGGGTATTTCTAAAATTTCAAGGAATTTTAAAGAGCTTTAAAAAAATTCAAGAGATTTCAACAGATTTTTAAGGATTTTGAATATTTGAGTATGTTTAAATAGATTTCACTAAATTTTTTATTCATTTTTAAAAATTAAAGGAATTTCAAAGAATTTTAATAATCATATCAAGGTTGTTTAAAAAAACTCCAAAGTACCTTAAAAATCTTTAAAAGGTGTCAAAATTTTTCAAAAGATTTTGATGGTTTCGAAATATTTGAGAGTATTTTAAAGGGTTTGAAGGAATTTTCAATTTATTACAGAAATTTAATATGAGATTTTAAGGATTTGATACATCTTAGGGCATTTTACTAGATTCTAAGGAATTCTCAATTGATTTTAATTATTTAGTATGTGATTTTAAAGGATTTAAAATATTTGAAGGTATTTTTAAAATGGCAAGGAATTTTTAAGAGCTTTGCAAAATTTCAAGAGATTTTAAAGGATTTAAAATAATTAGGATGTTTTAAATTATTTCAAGGAATTTTCAGTTCATATCAATAATTTAAAGCACTTTCAAAGAAAAAGAAGATTCAAAGAAAAAAATTTTTTTTTTTTTGGTTGACAATTTATCAAATTTGTTTTGGTTTAAAAATTAATTTCTTTTAACTACAAGAAAATTCACCTTCTTATTCAAATTTTTTTCAGAAAACTAATTGTTTTAGTTAAAAGTATAACTGTGTAAATTTAAATTTCCCCATTTCTTTCAAATGGGGATCGAGGTATAAATAGAAGACCACCAAAGTCTTCCGAAGCTTTCAGATCGACAATCATCGTACAACAGAACACCGAAGTCGAATCGTGCATTTTCGGCTTACACACGAACTCACAGTGTTAATCATGCACCTTCTGTTTTGAAGCTCCCAAACGGTAGTTATGGTGGGGGTAAATTTCAGGCTCGATCTGGCAGCTCTGGCGTGTACGCGGGAAAGTATCCTTTAAAAAGGGGATGCTGAGCCTGAAACGGGATTGGGGGCTCGCTGGCGAGCGAGGGTTGACCAGGTTAAGACTGGGCACAGGGCTAGGAGTTATACTCTTAGTACCCGACGTCAGTACAACCTTATTTTGGGATACATCGCATGGACTGGCGGTTGACCGTTCAGCTTACTAAATTATCGTTCTCAGACCATTTTATACAACGTATTTGTTTAGAACAATATTGTATTGATAACTTTTGAGCATTTTATTTTAATTGTCATTTATTTATCGTATCGAAGTATGTTTATTTTAAAATGTTGAAAAATCGAATATATTAAAATATATCATTTTTAATTACTTCAACATTTTTTTTACCTTGAATCAATTTTTTCTCAATCCATCGATGCTTCAAAATGCGCGCTAATGACTTCGAACCCCATCTGCCGTCGATTGTCTGTACAATAACCTCAAATTTCGTCACTTTGACACTTGAAAGACAGTTGCTTATTGCTCAGATAGTAATTTTAAGTGAAACCAGCCATTCGCAGCGAAAAATTGCACAGATACTGGGAGTTTCACAGAAAGGAGTCCACACAACATTGGAGAGATTCGCTGAAACGAAATCGTTTTTCGACAGAAAACGCTTAGGCCGAACTTGAAAGACCAATCAATCAAACGCTACCGAAGCCGATCTCCGATACAACGGTCACACATCGGTTGCATGATGTCGGTTTGTATGGACGGGTCGCTGCCAAAAAACCATTGCTGTGATCGGTAAACGTCCGTAAACGACTCGAATGGGCAAAATAACACAAAAATTGGTCTATCGAAAAATGGAAACAGGCGTTATGGATCGATGAGTTTAAATTTGAAATTTTTGGTAGCAAACGGCGAATGTACTGCCGCAGAAAATCTAATGAACGGCACGCAACTTAATGTATAAAGACAACAGTTAAGTGTCGGCACCTTCGTAAAAATCGAAGGAAAAATGCGGAAAGAACACTACTACCAGATACTTCAGCGAAGCGCTGTTCCATCTGGCATCGATTTTATAGGAGAGGGGTTTGTATTTGTATTTCAGCAAGATAACGACCCTAAAAATACATCAAAACTTTGTACTAACTATTTAAGATCGAAAGAAGCTGCACGAACTCTTAAATTCATGGAATGGCCACCACAATCGCCGGATGCAAATCCCATCGAACTGTTGTGGGAAGAGCTGGACAGAGAAGTGTGGAAACTGCATCAAACCAGCGAATCTCACTTGTGGCAATGTCTTCAGCAGGCTTCACAACGATTGCGACCAGAAAGACTTCAGAAATTGGTGGAAAGAATGCCCAGAATTTTTAGGGCAATCATCAAATCTGAAGGCCAACATATTGATGAAAAACGGCTGGATTGATTTTCTCAATTTTTTCCAGAAAAAAACTCAAGAATATCACAAGTTAAAGTTTAGTATTTATTAATAAAATGTTATTCTAAACAAATATGTTGGATGCAACTGTCTGGGAACGACAATTAAAGCGATAAATACACAAAAAACTATTTTTCTAAGTGAGTGCAAACTTTTGCAAGGTAGTGTATGCATACATTTCTTAAGACAATAATATAATTTTTAATGTAAATTGGAAGTAGCTAGAGTCGACTAAGGTGTTAGTCTGCTGAGCTTGACTCCAAATACGCTTAGCTTCTTGAGAGTAGATTTACTGTTATTAAGATCCGACGTGGGAATTATATTCTCACGATTAAGTTAAATCCAGTAAATTTATCTGCAACTTCTAAGTGTCTCGAATAGATGAAATTCCACAACACTTAAACTTTGTGAACTTCGCGCAGAGACTTAGATCTCAAATATTACGAGTTGCTAGCGTGCAATCATTTTAAATGTAAAACTATTGAAAAATATTGCTATTAAAAGAGCGACCCTAGAATCACTGCATAAAAGATATATCCTAGGCAAAGTCTTTTTTAGAGAGAAGAAATATATATATTGTATTGAATATTTTCGAGGGATAAATAAATTCATTTTATATGCAATCGAATATCGCTACCACGGTTTTATTAGCATTTAACCTTAAGATTACCTTGAAAATCAAGTTTAAGGTCAAAAATAATTGCACAGATAAATGGTCCCCTTTGCCCTAAACTACTTTTTTTAAATTCAGCAGCACACAATCACCGCTACCAAACACTTTCATGCCGGAAACGGAAGTCCCAGAAATCATATCCTATCCCACATTTATTTGGTGAACAAGTTCAATTTCAGGATTCAAGTATTGATTTTCAATATCGATAGTGAGAATCGGATACTTTAACACTCTGATACGTAAGTCAGCGTAAGGAGAGAAACCATCTCACAGCTTTCTGCGCTCTAGCCGCAAATTCGATAATCGTACGGAAAAATTTGTCAAGAACTCTCCTTGTCCAGCTAATAAGAGAAAATAATAAACAATAATGAACTATTTGAACTATTAACAAAAAAGTTGAAAAAAGAGGAAAATAAAAAACGCAACCATCAGGCATTACTATAGGAGAACATAGTTTTCAACAATAATAGTTTGTTTTAAAAATTATGTTTGTTAAATTTCAATAACTATTAAAAACGCTAAGTAAAGAGTGTACAAAGATTTGAATATTTCAGACGGAGCCGCAACTTTCAAACAATTTTTAAAGATGATATTACTTGAAATAATAATAAATTGTTTGAACAATAACTTTGTTAACTTCTTAGATAGGCAGTAGGAGTTCTTGACCCAAAAGTAAGACGAACTCTGGATACTGATTTCAATCATTTTAGTCGAAAAATAACTTTTTTTTTAGAATTTTACAATATCAAAAGTGTCTGTAACTTTTAGGCTCCTAGAAAATACCCGCTACGATTTTTGGTCTCCAACCCTTAACGTCAATAATCAATCCCTCTCTACCGCGTAGATACTGTACTCGATAATGCAGTGTATTTTTTTATTTATTACTGGTTATTCATATTTTAATAGTGTCCTATATTACAATGTCCGTATGTGTTACAGTAACCTAATAAATAACAATTACCATTTTTTGGACTTATTTTTGACATTTAATTAAAAAATTAGAATTTTTCAAACACGAAAACTGCGCCAATCGTATGAAATTTGGATAGATATATCCCCAATACAGAAATACATCACCAATAAAAAATCTGTCTGACGCGCGTGTACATTCTCACGGAGCGCTGTGCGCGTGGTTCGCAATTTTAGTTCATTCTGTTTTTTTGTATCTTGCATAGGTTGACCGCAAAATGGAATTTGTTTTGAATTTGAATTTGAATTTTCAACTTTTAGACAAAATTAAAAAAGTTGTTATGATAATCTTTTAAAGCTTTTAAAAATGAAAGTTTTTCTTATCGTGACTGTTTTTCATATCATGCCTTTTTTTGCTTAAAATTTTCATATCTTTTTTTTTTAGATTTTAGAAATTCTATAATTCTGATAATTTTTTTAACGCGCTCACTTTTTGAATTTTCATTCAAAAAATAACTAGTTTGCTAACTTTTTCATTTTTTTAGGCCTTAAAAAAATTTGCCGGTGCAAAATTCAATTTGGTCAATCTTTCGAAAGTAATCGTGCCTACAGAATACATACTACAGACAGACAGAAGCCTTCTTAAAAATAATTTTTTCCGAATCAGGGGGCCTCAGAACTTGGAGATTTGAGAAAAATCGACATTGTGAAATGTTACATAAAACCAATACCTTCTCATTAATATGAGAATGTAAAATTAAAAATGTTCAATATGCTGTTTCTTCAAAAAACGACTGCTTTCGGTATTTTCTAAGAGCCCAAAAATCAGAAACTCTATTGACAAATAAAAATTCGTAAGAAAGTTATTATTTGACAAAGTCGTATCTACATGTTAGAGAGGGGATAATTATTGACGTAATGGGTTGGATTAAAAAAATCGTAGTGGTATTTTCGAGGAGCCCAAAAACCAAAGAATCTATTGCCATTGTAAAATTCTGAAAATAGTTATTTTTTGACTAAGTTATATCTACGTGGCAGAGAGCGGTTCATTTTTTATGCTCAGGGTTGGAGCCCAAAAATCGTAGTGGGTATTTTTGAGGAGCCCAAGAATCAGAGACTCTATTGACATTGTAAGATTCTAAAAAAAGTTATTTTTTGACAAAATTGTATCTACGTGGCAGAGAGGGGTTATGTTTTACGTTAAGAGTTGGAGCCCGAAAATCCTAGTGGGTATTTTTAAGGAGCCCAAAAATCAGAGACTACTCAAGCAGTAAAATTCAAAAAAAGTAATTTTTTGACAATTTCAAATCTACCTGTTACAAAGGGTGTCATTGGCTTATTTAATTTTAAGGGTAGTTTTTAGAAGAAAGGAGTTGTTTTTTTAAATTCATTTTTTGCATTTTTGAAGAGCCCAAGAAAAGCCCAAAATTCTGGTGCTGTAATTTTTTCAATTTTTCAAATTTTCTGTACCTGAGGTGCTAGCGGTCAGCATCTTCACCTAAAAGTCCGGTTTTTTTGAGAAAAACAAGAGAGCCTAAAAATCGTCATTGGTGCCTAAGAAGAGCCCAAAAAAGCCCAAAATTCTGATATGCTTACATTTAGTTGAAGGGCTTATTTAATTTTAAGGGTAGTTTTAGAAGAAAGGGGTGGTTTTTTAAAATTTAATTTTTGCATTTTTGAAGAGCCCAAAAAAGCGCAAAATTCTAGCGCTGTTGTTTTTTTCAATTTTTTCAAATTTCCTGTTCTGGAGGTGCTAGCAGTCAGCACCTCCACCTAAAAGTCCGGTTTTTTGAGAAAAATAAAATAGCCAAAAAATCGTCATTGGTGCCCAAGAAGACCCCCAAAAAGCCCAAAATTCTGATACGCTGAAATTCAGTTGAGGGGCTTATTTAATTTTAAGGGTAGTTTTCAGAAGAAAGGGGGTTGATTTTTCAAATTTGTTTTTTGCATTTTTGAAGAGCCCAAAAAGCCCAAAATTAGCATAAGTATAACTAGTAATATAATATAAGTATAATTAGTAGAACTCTTCGGGGAGGAACAGAACTCTCACCAGAACACCTGGAACTTTTCATGAAACATTTTCTTATGATCTTACAATATTCAAACCGTTGTAACCAAGATTAATACAGAGCTCGCCAATGAATTTCTCGTTAAAATTTACTTTAGGAATTACACTGACCTCTTGGAAAACTTGGTTAATTTCCAATAACCTCTAACTGAGCTTGACCGCTACAATTGACCTATGACTTGGGTACGTACCTAAATGTAGAATTTTTCGTTCTATCGATTGAAGATGTAAAAAAGGGTGTTTCCATTTAAAAAACAAAGCTGGCCTTCAAAAAGCTATGAAGTTCAACTTCAAGGTCAAAATGAAGGTCACCATTGAATTCCTCGTTGAAATTTACTTCAGGAATTACACTGACCTCTTGGAAAACTTTGTTAATTTCAAATAACCTCTAACTGACCTTGAACGTTACAACTGATCTATGACTTTGGTACGTGCCTGAACGTAGAATTTTCCACTTTATCGATTGCAGATGTAAAAAAGGGGGTTTCCGTTTTAAAAAAAAAACAAAGTTCAGCTTCAAAAAGCCATGAAGGTCAACTTCAAGGTCAAAATGAATGTCACCATTCAATTCCTCGTTGAAATTTACTTTAGGAATGACCCTCACTTTTTTGAAAAATATTTTACCTGAGGAAATATCCAACCGTGCCGGGACTTTCTAGACACCCTGTATATATAAATATATACACATATATTATTGATGATAATATTATAATTATGTTATATCATAATAGTCTTATTTATATCTTGATCCGCATTTGAAAGAAATTAAAGAAATTGGAGATTTTGGATTTCATCTCGTTTGGATAAAAACTCAATTATTTAGTTAAGAAATTAATTATTTTGTTGAAAATGTAACTATTTTGTAAAAAAGTCCTCTTTTCTATCAAAAGTTCAACTACTTTGTTAAAATTTTTAATATTTTTATTTGAAGGTTCATCTCTTTCGTTGAAAATGCGTCTTTGAAACTGACAATTAAACTATACCATTTTTGGTTTAAAAATCATATATTTTGTTAAAAATTCGTCTTTCCTTGCTGAAATTAAATTATTTTAGGGAAAATTTATGCGTTTTGATTAAAAAATAATTTTTTGGATGAATTATCAGATGTAAATATCTTTGGTTGCAAAGTCGTTTTGTTGTACATGCAACTGTTTTGTTGAAAATTAAAATCATAATTTTTGGGTGGAAAATTCGATTATTCGCTCTAAGTTGAACTACTTAGTAAAAAAATTAATTTTTTCTTATTAAAGATTCATAATTATAGTTGAAAATTCAACTATTTGCCTTTAAATTGGGTTAAAAATTCAGCTTTTTTATAGACTACTCTGTAAAAAAAAAACGTTTTTTTCAATAAGGTTTTTTAATTATAGTTGAAAATTTAACTATTTGGTTGAAATTTTAACTCTTTGATTGAAAACTCATATTTTTCGCTCAAAAAATTCAACTTTTTATAGATAATTCGTCTTTTTGACTTTAAAATGAAATAATTTCACCTTCAAGGGAAAATTCACCTTTTCCCTTGAAAGTTTAGCAATTTTGTGGAAAATTCGTTTTTTTCTTGTTTAATTCAATTTTTTATCACGGTTTTTATCTGGAAATTGAACTTTTCCATTTTTGGTTGAAACTTTATACTGTACATTGTATTAGTTAAAACATCAATTATTTGATATAAATTAATTTGTTTTCGATTATGATTTTTTTTAATTGAAAGAATTTTAAAATAAAATGTTTTAAATTTAATTTAAGGTATTAATAATTGAAAAATAATTGAATTTACAAGGTGATTCTGAATCCGTTCAAAATTAAAGAATTAATAGATATTAGTTTATAAAATGATTTTCAATTATGACTTCAAATATTATTTCAGTGTAAAAAAATTTTATTTTCAACCCATTCAATTTGAAATTTTTTAATTAAAAAAAGAAAATTGCGTTATTTATCAGCAATATTTGACCGTTCATTTAAAACAATCCATTACAAACAACTGTTAAACGATTTTAAGGCAATTTTTTTATTTTGCAGTTATCTTAATTTTAGAGGGAAAATCTAATTAACAAAATATATCAATTTTCAACCCAAAAGTTTACTTTTTAACAAAATTAATTAATTTTCTATCAAATCATTGGTGTTTTAACTAATACAATGTACAGGATAAAGTTTCAACAAAACGTACATGTACAACAAAACGACTTTGCAACCAAAAAATATTTACAGTTGATAATTCATCCGAAAGATGTATTTTTTATTCAAAACGCATAAATTTTCCATAAAACAATTTATTTTTTAAAAAGAAAGAAAGAGATGAACCTTCAAATAAAAATAATAAAAATTTTAACAAAGTAGTTGAACTTTTGATAGAAAAGAGGACTTTTTTACAAAATAGTTACATTTTCAACAGAATAATTAATTTTTTAACTAAATAATTGAGTTTTTATCCAAACGAGATGAATTCCAAAATCGCCAATTTAATTAATTTCTTTCAAATGCGGATCAAGATATAAATAAGACTATTACAATATAACATAATTATAATATTAAAATTGATAATATATGTATATATTTATATATAATAGTATTAATATTTATATAATTTATATTTTATACTTGAAATAACGTAACCTCAAGATATACGCATATCAAGAGACGCGCGAAGTATTCAAATCATGAGAATCGCCAGCATCGAAATTTGAAAACATTAAAATCCCAATCTCTTTCTTTTATTTCGAAGCAGATATAGATATAAATAGAACAACCGAAGTGTTCCGACCGGCAATCGTGCACCTTCGAGTTTTCAAATTCAGAAGAGGAGAAATGGGTTGCGCGCGCAACCCAGTCATTTACATCGTCTCCTACTATATTCACACGGACATAGACCGGTGATAGGATTGGACCACGCCTCGTTTCAGATCTGGGATCACTGCAATGGATCCCCCGCTTGCCGATCTTGCACCAATCCTTTGGTATACGCCCGTGTACTGTACACAACGCATCAGTTTCAAACGAGAAAAAATATTCTCCACTTTCAATTACAAAAAACAACAACAAGAAGATTCTCGGGAAAAATCGATCTGAACGATTCGGTATAATTGCCTTTAGATTATGTGATTAAAATATTGTGGCCAGCAATTTATGCGTTTAGATGTAGTTTTGATGTAGCCAAATTGACCGCCGTTTGAGGGACACGTGGGAATACAGGCGAGTCGCCAGCCTTCCGCTCCTACCCCTCGCTCAAACTATACTACCGTTTTACTATATAGCTCGCGCGACTTTCAAGCGAGAAATAACATTTTATTTTCAATTACAAAATACAACAACAAAAAAAATCTTTTCGGGAAAGGCGAGCTGAACCGTCCGGTATTATTGCATTTAGATCATGTGCCTAACATGTGGCGTTCAATAACTCAACCATTTAGATTAAATTTGCCCATTGTGAATTTGACAGCCGTTTGAAGCGCCTTAAGAAAGTACATGTACGAAAAAAAACGTTTTTAATCTTTAACTACAAGGATAACAAGCAGACAAGTACAGTGTGTCCCATATTTATAGGGCCACCCCATTTTTTAAGGATAATTTTTTTTCTATTGAAACAACATGCACCAAATATTTTGAGTGGATAAATGAGTCGAATTAACGATTTTTCCTAAAATATAGAGCTCGCAATTCCATTCGTTCATTTATTTGGACATTTTTTCG
>NC_046659.1:38900577-38919292 GCF_010883055.1 Belonocnema kinseyi
CATACTTTCCTGCTTATTATCTTAAGTATGATTATTTTTCTATCGCTTATACCAGAATAATATCTTTAAACTTATAAAAATCTTGTAAGCAAATGTTGAACTTATACACAAGCTCAACAAACATTTTTAAATAAAATTAGTACACGTAACGCCATTTCGTAACATCTCAAAGAAGTGCTTTTCTTATCTACAGCGAGGGAATATTACAAACTGTAAATCCATTAACCACGCCCCTACTCGCGCTCTGATTCGCGGGCCTTTTTCACGGAGCGTGACTCTCATTGTTGGGGCGCTTTGTCGTTTGGGCCTTTTGTCCCGGATCATTTTTTCGATGACCCTCCCACTGGTCGAAGTAGGCGAAACGTGTTTTTCGTTCGGAATCAATTTGCTATTAAATAAAAACAAACATATTCGCTTTTTAGATAAAGTGCGTGATTTATAGGCATCTCTTATATATTAAAAATACAATATACAAATATCAAGCCTTTTTATTAACGAACGGCCGATTAATCGCGAGTTGTGTTTTACAAAACATCGATTTTTGATTGGACAATTTTCTCAGTTTTTATTGTTTACCTTGAGTAATAATTTTTAGATACAAAAGTTTCATGAGAAAAATTTATCGGCCGGGTCAAGCGCAAGACGTAAGTATATTTTGTTTTACGTTTCGGCCCCCTTTTTTTATCGATTGATTTTTCCGGGTGGATAATACTTCTACGCGGTTTCCAGCGCTTGTCGAGTTGTTGCATCCTTCACCTTAATTGCTTAAATAAATAATAATTCTTAAAACAAGTCAGAGGAATTCAAGAAATATTTAATACTATTCTGATTAAAGTTTTCCTAGGGCCCGCGGATATTCCGTCGTGCTTCGCGCTCGTTTTTCTACGTTTAATGCATACAATTCAACTACATTTTTTCAAGTAAAATAAACATTGCACCTTGAAATCGACAGCTGTGATTTAAACTTATGAGGAATTACTCTTTTACTTCTGTCGAAATTCTTATTGCGACACTCCTCAGGTAAAATATTTTTCAAAAAAGTGAAGATCATTCCTGAAGTGAATTTCAACGAGGAATTCAATGGTGACCTTCATTTTGACCTTGAAGTTGACCTTTGTAGCTTTTTGAAGGTCAACTTTGTGTTATAATGGAAACCCCCTTTTTGACATTTTCAATCGATAGAGCGGAAATTCTACGTTCAGGTACGTACCCAAGTCATAGGTCAATTGTAACGTTTAAGGTCAGTAAGGTTTTATTTAAAATTAATAACGTTTTCCAAGAGGTCAGTGCAATTGCTAAAGTAAATTTCAACGAGAAATTCATTGGTGAGCTCTGTATTGATCTTGCTGATGATCTTCAAGGTTTTTTCAAGATTTTTCCAAGCAGTTTACGTTTACGTTTAGCATTACCCAGGAACAACGACGTGGACGTAGTAAATTCTGTTCCCCTTGGGGTGCTTGATTTCCGTGAGTCCCCTTGTAAAAATGAGTTACAGCATTACGAATCATCTCCCTATCAACCAAATTAGCCTGTTGCAGAATCAGATTCTGCAATTCGTCTAAGCTGTGCGGTTGCGTTGAGTGTACTTTGCTCTTTAAATAACCCCAAAGAAAATAGTCGAAAGGCGTCAGATCTGGAGATCTAGCAGGCCACTCGATTTCACCCTTTCTTCCAATCCACCTTTGAGGGAACTGAGTATCCAAATATGATCGAACCTCCCTACCGTAATGAGCCGCTGCTCCGTCCTGCTGGAACCGAATATTTTGAAAATTATCGCCTGTAATCTCCCTTATTTTTGCTACAATTTGGTTTCGGAGAAGCTCTTCATATGCACGGGCATTGAGATTACCATCGATGAAGAAAGGGCCTATAAATGTATCATTCAAGATACCGGCCCAAACATTAATCTTTTGTGGATATTGTGTGTGACTCTCCAACATCCAATCAAGATTTGTGTCGAGCCAAGATCTACAATTTTGCCTGTTAACTTCACATTTTAAAGTGAAAGTAGATTCATCTGAGAATACTGTATTGTACAAGAAAAGAGGATCTCTATCAATTCTGTCCATCATAATTTCACAAAATTCAACCTGACGATCAGGATCGTCTTCATTGAGCTCTTGTACCAGATGCACTTTGTAAGGATGGAAATTAATGCGTTTTACAATATTTCGCACTGTCTCAGGAGCAACGTCATGCTCATCACTAGCTCGACGTAAACTAACGTGTGGGTTTTCAACAAATGTTTAGGCTGTGGTTGCGCCATAATAATCTTTTAGCGAAAGATAGTAAGTATGTGCTCGTAATACGTAAATTTAGTTTCGATTCGTAATATTCGTATGGAAAAACGATGTAAGACTTATGGTATCGCTTTAGGTATTGACTTACGTATCGAAAAACGGTATAGGACTGTATAACTCTTCAGAGAGGAACAGAACTCTCACCAGGACACCTGGAACTTTTAATGAAAAATTTCATTTATGATTTTACAATATTGAAAACGGTGTTACCAAGATCAATACAGAGCTCACAAATGAATTTCTCGTTGAAATTTACTTCGGGAATCACACTGACCTGTTGGAAAGATTGGTTAATTTCAAATAACCTCTAACTGACCTTGACCGTTACGTTTGACCTATGACTTGGGTACGTACCTGAACGTAGAATTTTCCGCTCTATCGATTGAAAATGTAAAAAAATAGGGTTGTAATGCAAGCAAATAATAATATTTAAGCTGTGTAGGTTAGGATCAAGATGTAAACATTGACTGAATTTCATACTCTTTAACAAAATATAATTATCTATTCTTGATTTTGCGACAATGAAAAATATATACAAAGTTATATTTGATTACGCGCATTGTAGTTATTATAATATTTATGATTTTCAGCTTTGCACTTTTTACTGTGAAAATCATAATAAAAACTGGATTCTAGAAAGAGTCTCACAACGTAAGCTTTCAACCCGACAAACCGCTGTAAATTCAACACCCTATCAAACAAAGCTTTTGCTAAGTTCAATTATGAAACTACTCGTATAATATTATTGTAGTAAAAATTATAAATAATGTTTTACTTTCTAGATCGATCATGCAGGACACGTTAAAAATGTTTCTTACACTTGTTGTTATAAACAGAGTAAACCATGCAAGCACATAGCTGCGCTAATTCATTACATCAACAATGAGGAAAGTCGATCCAAAATAGATATTGAGCAGCAGTGGGGAGGCCTCAGTGCTCAGCAATTTGCAAAACAAAAGTATTCAAACGGCAAATATTTTTATGAAATGTTTCCTCCAGAAGAAGAATTAGATGTCAGTCCACGAGGAATCAGTGTTAAAGAATTGAAAGCTCCGTCTGCGTTAAAATTGATGCTGTTAACAGCGCATGAAAGAATAAGAAACAGAAATGAAAACCACGAAAGAAAAAAACGTAAATTGTTAGATGCAGAATTAACGCAACAAATTCTAGAAAAACGGAAGGTTGAAGACTGTGTAAAGTTTGTTTTAGCTCAATATAATAATGTATCAACTCAGAATTCTTTGCCAAATATCACAAATGTTCTTGAACAATTTTATAATAAATGGATAGTATTACCAGACAAAAAAATTGTTGAATTGTGTTGAACTACAAGGAAACAGTCTGCAGATACTGAGTGGTTTAAAGCAAGACGTTTAAGAGTATCAGCAAGTAAAAGCGCTCAAAACATAAAATCAAGAAGAACAAAAACTATAGAAAAGCTAATAGGTGAAATGCTCCATCCTCGCCAAATTGACACTCTTGCACTCAAGTATGGAAAGACAATGGAACCAGTAGCTCGCAAAGAATATGAGCTTACAACTGGAACCAAAGTTCAACAAATGGGTGTTCTTATCTGCAAAAACAAACCATGGCTTTGCGCTAGTGTTGATGGAATCGTGATGAAAGATGGAAGTGCAACAAAAATTGTTGAAATATAGGGTCTAGCAAGTTGCGAGAAATGTCCTATTATTGACAAAGATACCAATAAACTAAAAGTTGATTATTTGGTGTTGATGAACAACAATCTAGTACTAAAGAAGAGTGCAATGATCTACACGCAATTTCAAATACAAATGTATGTAACC
Source organism: Belonocnema kinseyi (assembly GCF_010883055.1). Lineage (NCBI taxonomy): Eukaryota > Metazoa > Arthropoda > Insecta > Hymenoptera > Cynipidae > Belonocnema > Belonocnema kinseyi. The sequence goes on from NC_046659.1 coordinate 38,904,683, forward strand.
GGGTTTACCAACTGTGATTTGTATGTTTATTCGCCAATAAGTAGTTATATAATTCCAGTCCTTCGTGATGAAAAATTCTTAATCACAGTACTTTCAACGAGTGAGACTTTCTATTTTGAAAATTCTTTACCTGCATTGAAAATATGCATTGAGAGTGAGACGATGAACTCACAGAAAAAAATCAAGAACGTACTTTTACTGGAAAAGATATGAGCAATACTATGCTTAGAACGTTAAATAATAACTAGTCTTCGATTATATGTGGTGATATAAATTAGGGAAAAAAGTAATGTTACCAAATGTGATCACAGAAAATCACCGATCCTCCAGTGTACACCGAAATAGGTGTTCAATAGAGTTGCAACAAATTTGAACCACACAGGTTCATTCGGAGAATCTAGGGGAAAAGCATCATTTAGACACTGTTTTTTCTCATCCAGTGGAACGTGAAGTGTCGTCTACAAACTGTAAGTCACCTGTCAAGATCATTTTGTCGATCGTTATTTGAGTGAAACAGATGTTAATAAGCAGGTAAGTTATAATAATAATTACCTAACTTTTTATTCCCTCTCATTTCATGGAAAGTTTCATGAAACATTGGGAGTTTCGTGAAACATTGCAATGTTTCAAGTGTAGCGTCGGGAACATTCAAACTGATAAAATAAAAGCCTATTAGGTATTTTCACTTCAATAAACAGCTAACTTACAGAAATAAAGTTTTGATCCATTTTTCCCCCCTCAGTTTTTAACAAAGTGAAGTTAGCTGTTGGTTGAAGTGAAAATACCTTACTGAGGCTTTCATATCCCAACTTTTCCCTGCCGGCTGATTTGATTTATTTTTCCGGTTTGTACTGTGGACCAATGATGCCAATGTTGGCACCCTGAGCTACTGCGCTTGCGTTAGAGCTGACCGCTCATTGGCCGCACTTGGCGCACGATTCAAAATTACATTAAAAAACAATTCTTGTAACTTAAGTGAATAATTATTAAAATATCCACAAGGATATATACAAATTGTGTAACTTTGCTTTCAGACAAAAAAATGCAACATATATATTATATTAATAACAGTTTATTTTCAGTGAATTCTAAAGACCAAATTATATTTTACAAAACATTCAATTTAAAAAGAAATTTCTTGGAAAAGTGATTGAAAATAATTATTTATAATTTTTTAATTTTGTTTTAGAATTATTAATATATTATCACTATTATATTCTGAAATTAGCTTCTATATATCAAGCTGCTGAAATATCATATGGTATTTTAAAAAATGTATCTATTAACAAATATTTTAAGAAATATTAGTCAGTCTTTCAAATTCAATGAAAATAAACTGTTATTCATCAAATATATGTGTTATAAATTTTTTTATTGTCTGAAATCAAAAGTTACACAATTTGTATACATTCTTGTGTATATTTTAATAATTATTTATTTAAATTACAAGAATTGTTCTTTCAATGTAATTTTGAATCGCGCCAAATAACTTTAAAGACTGATGTTTGTACGTTTGTATTATAGGTAGAAGTCAGTATATAAATATCAAAGCTCATATTCTTAAATTTGTGAATTGTTGAAAATCAACACAGTGTAATTAAATGCAAATAGCGATAGTTAACTATGAAGAAATGTTTCATAATACAACACGTAGTATTGTAATAAATAATCAAAGTTTTTATAGATTGATAATATATGTGCAGCTTTTATTTATAAAACTGGTTTTATTAATAAAGAACATTTAACAAATAATAAATTGCATTTTTTGTTATGAACAACTTTTAAATAAATGCTCAATGTGATGACAATAGAATGTGCGTGCAAATATAAAAGTATTTTGATATCTATAAAATATGTGTGACATTTTCCAAGTTTTGTTTATATTTGTAACATGGTCCTTCACGGTAAATTTTAATGATCGGTTGTTATAGATTTACCAAAAACAAATAATGTGCACAATGTCGTCAATGTATTTGTACAAATTATGTGTTATTTTATTTAAAATTAAATACGTGATAATTCTTTGCAAAATATGTTCTACCTGAATACGACATTTTGCAACTTTGTATGTTTCTCTTGTTTCTTCTTCCGTGAATTCTTCATTTTTATCTAAAAATGGTGGCATTATGAGCAGAATTTTGGTTCCGCTCTTATACATAATATTTTGAAATTGTGGAAATGCTTTGTCCGCTAATAGGACATCGTCGTCTTTAAGTAAATTGATTAGACCAGACTCGATAGTAATTTACGAGTCACTTTCTCTTACGCCAGAAACTTTTAATTTGAAACTAATAAAGCCACTTGGAGTGAAACTAACAAGAAGTTTTGCTGTGAAACCTTTTTTAAAATGCGAAAACATAAATATTCTGTTATCTACTCGAGGTGGAGTTTCCACACGAAGCTCTGTACAATCAATTACAGCGCGAGTGTTACTGTAATTTTCTCGAAAATACTCTGACATACTGGATAAAACATCTGCTCTTTTGGCTAAGTGTCGTAAATATGAATAAAATATTCTTGATACTGTAGTTCTGTGAACACTGGAAATTACACTCAATGTTGAAAAAGTCATTTCTGTTTTGATTTTCGTTATAAATATGAAAAGTCTATTTTCCAGTGATATTTGACTATGGTCTGCTAGATTAATGTTTAATCTTTTTAATAAAAAATTAAAATTTTCAAGTGATACCTGCCAAATCAAGTAGCTGTTCGTCTTTTTAAATAGATTCGTAACCACTAAAACTTTTAGATTTCAGCTCATTACGTTCACAGTCTGGTCCAACAATTTTATCAACAAAACTTTTGCAATCGGTATTGCACCCACTATTTCTATGCTGTCTTCTGTTCATAATCGTAGTTTGAGCTTATGTTGCAATTATATCAGTTTGAATCTCCACTTCACATGTAAGAAAAGACTTTTCTTTATATATGTGTCTGTTGCACACAAAAGTTTTGGATGATTCGTTCGACTCGATGTGAAAAAAGCTTGGCATTCATCATGTGAAATAATTATCTTTGTAGGAGATACTTATTTTCTTTTTGTTATTTTTTTTATTGCCTGTAGAATTTTTTTCTTTCTGCGTAAATATCTACGATAACAAAAGTATCAGATGTAAGCAAAATTATAATGTCTGCATATTCTCGAGACCAAATTCAATTTCTAATAATGACCTATCAACTGCAGTTATTGGGTTTATAACTCTTGATTTATATATTGGAGGAAATATTGTAGGAATATAGGTTGGACTTAATTCCTTGTTCGACTTCTCATTGTTTACAAAATATTCACTGCATATTGTATCCGAAGCATTAGGCATCCACACTGACGCATCAACACTGAAAGTATTATGGTGATAAATTTAGTTATCAACTAATAAAAAAACTATAAACACAAAATAGCAGAAAGTGCATACATTATATGCACCTAATACGTGCATATATGAAGTGCATTATATATACACATACCATCCACGGTATTTTGGAGAAATAAAGGTTAGGATACTCCCTTGACTCTTTTCACAGCTGCAATCCATTTGTAGCCTTTTATTTATTTTATGAATTGCGGTGGAAAACTTGTAATATTTCTCGCTTGTATTATTTCACCCTGTATTTTTGCAATTAACTACACGACAAGTATTGTGTCCCATTTTTGCAGTTTTAATGCATACAATTCAACACAACAGCGTCCGACGGAGTTGCGGAAACTCGCCGCTGCTTGGTACTGGAAAAGTTACTAAATTAGGTTACATTCATATGAAATTTTCCTATGGATAATACGAAGTCTTAGTATTTTTTATAGTAAAATCCTAAATAGGATAAATTAGCAGAGACATAATTAAATTATATAAAAAGAGAAGAAGTAATAAGTACCTAAAATAACATAAAAAACTAAATGTGTATGAGGAATTGCTATTTTCTGTAGGGATATGAATTGTAGTATGACACTTTCTATTTTTTACATTCTCATCAGGGAAGGTATTAGATTTGTGTAAAATTAGACCCCCTCAGTTTTTGTAAAATGTCCACGTTTTGAGAACCCCTGAATCCGAAAAACAGGTTTTTACGAATGTGCCTGTCTGTATGTCTGTATATCTGTTAGTACGTATGTCTCTCTGTGAACACGATAACTTTAAAAAAAATTAATCTATTAGATTGCCCTTTGGTACACTCGTTTAGTGTCCTAAACTCAAGGTCAAGTTCGTTGGGCAGCCATTTTTGATAAAAATTCAAAAAGCGGGCACTTTTTGAATATTTTTGAGACCACTTTTTTCAAAATTCAAAAATTCTCTGTACGATCATTCATGGTTTTCAAAAACTCTAACAATTTATCCCAGTGACTCTTTTCAAAAAATTAAAATTTACCAGAGTTAGAGCATTTACAAAATTCCAAAAAACACACGAAAATGAGCAGTTTATGCCAAATAACGCACGATATGAAAAAAGTCAAGAGAAGAAAAATGTTGCTTTTTGAATGCCCTACAAGATTATCATAATAACTTGTTGAATTTTCTTGAAAACTCCAAAATTCAAATTTTGACAGCATACAAAATAATGAAAAATCCAAAAATTACATTTTTCGGCCAAACTGTGCAACATACGGTAAAAGATGAATACACAAAACTTGTGCATTTGAAAAAGATCTACCAATTTGCTATTAACCGCTTTTTGATAGGATGCGCAGTTTTTACTTTAATGATTACTTTAATCATTAACGGTAAAAAAATGTGCTTGCTGCGTGGGCAAATTCGTAATACAACTTTTGTCTTTTAATTTCTTTTTCGTCTCGTGTATGGGGTTTCGAAAAATTTAACTTTTTATGTTTTTAATGCTATTTTTTATGATTAAAACTAAAAACAGTATATCAACAAAATAATTTATGACAAATAAATCATTTTTACATTCTCATCAGAGAAGGTATTACTTTTGTATAAAATTTGCCCCCCCCCCCCCAGTTTTTGTCAAAAGTTCCACGTTTGGACACGTCCTGAATCCGAAAAACAGTTTTTTACGAATGTATCTATCGGAATGTCTATCTGTCTGTCGTTATGTCTGTCTTAATGTCTGCTTGTGAGAACGAAAGCTTTTGAGAAAAATTAATCTATTAGATTGGATTTTGGTACACTCTTTTAGTGTCCTAAGCTAAATGCCAAGTTCGTTAGTCAGGCATTTTGGATAAAAATACAAAAAGTGAGCCTATTTTGAAAATTTTCGAGTACTCATTTTTTCATGACTCAAAAATTCTGTGTACAGTTGTTCATAGTACTTGAAAAGAAAAATGTTACTTTGCGATAGCCCTACAAGATTATTATATCAACCTTTTGAATTTTTTCGAATAATTCAAATTTTGACCGCACGAAAACTAATCAAAAATCAAAAACTGCATTTTGCGGTCAAACTATACAAGAGAGAAAAAAAATACTAACACAAACATTGTGCACCCAAAAAATATCTACAAATTTGTTATTACTCACTTTTTATAGGACACGTAGTTTTTGTTTTATTTATAAAAAAACATTGAAAATACAAAAATTTAATTTTTCGACACACGGCAGAAGCTAAGCCAGAAAAAATAGATGACATTTATTCACCGAAGGTAGATCAAAAAGATTTTTATTAATGTTTTTTTTACATTCTTATCAGAGACGATATTAGATATGTTTAAAATTTGACAACCCCCCCCCCCCAGTTTTTGCCAAATGTCTACGTTTGAGACCCTGTTAATCCGAAAAATAGGTTTTTACTAATTTGTCTGTCTGTCGGTCTGTCTGTATGTATGCATGCCTGTCTGTGAGCACAATAACTTTTGAAAAAATCATTCTATTAGATTGGCCTCTGGTACCCTCTTTTAGTGTCCTAAACTGAAGGTCAATTTCGTTAGCCAGCCATTTTGGATGAAAATTCAAAAAGTGAGTGTCTTTTGAATATTTTTGAGACCATTTTTTTTAAATTAAAGAATTCTCGGTACGCTTATTCATAGTATTTAAAAAGTCCAACAATGTATCTAATTACTTTTTTCATAAAATTCAAAATTATTAGAGTTATAGCATTTACAAAATTACAAAGAAAGACACGAAAATGAACCTTTTAAGTCATTAACGGACGATATGAAAAAATGGCAAGAGAAGGAAAAGTTTGATTTTTAAATGCCCCAGAAGATTTTCATAACAACTTTTTGAATTGTCTTGATTAATCAAAAATAAATTTGACAGCATAAAAAATAATGGAAAATGCAAAAGTTACATTTTTTCATGGAACATTTTCACAGTATTTCAAATATTCTCAAATATATTAATGCATTCAAATATATATATGGATAAAAGCTATCTCAGGGTTCCCATCCAACCCCTTAACCCAGCCTGCGGGTGGTCTATTGTTTCGGCCGAGTCGAGTGCTGGCGGTACAGTCTTCTTCAACAACGCACTGCGAACCCTACACGCTACGCACCATCGCGATACACTAGGAAGAGAAAGAGAGACACTAGGAAAAGGAAAAGGAAGGAAACACAGTGCAGATCTACATCTTAAGGGGCCCGTCATCTTTTCGGATTAAACATTCAATAGTTACAAATTTCTTTTTTTCTTTTGATACTTAAATTACTTGTAGCTAAAAAAATATAGTTTTCTTTTAACAATTCATTGTTACTACTAAAGCAGTTCTACTTTAACACCTGGTTGTTCAATTTTTAACCAAAAAGATAAATTTTCACAGTCATGTTTAAACAAAAAGTTTAATTTTTATACGGGAAGAAAACGAATTTTTAAAACAAATTCAAGAATTCTAAAGCAGATAGTTTTCAACTAAAGAAAATGAAATTTTAAACCAGAAGATTAATTTACTTTTAAAAAAGACGAATTTTCAATATAATTCGAAAATTATCAACCAAGCAGTTGAATTTTCAACTAAACAAGATGAATAATTACACAGCCACACAAAAAAAAGTGTGTGGATCTGGTAACAAGACACACGTATTCCTATGGATTTTGGGGTGATGAATTCAAATTCGGTATCAAAAATCACCCATCACGTCATGGTTGAGCCATAACCTCAAAAAATGACGAAAAATCATGCACTGAGGCAAATAAATTTCAAAATAATGTCAGTGATGCAAATTTTCACTTCAAAAACATGTCGACAACTGTGAAGGATCAACCCTTGCCTGATATCAACTTATTTAATATAACTTTACCCAACAGAACCTGACCTCACATAACCTGAATTAACAGAAATTTATTGAACCACACGTAAAGCTCTGGAAGCATATTTTCCCAGTAGCAAATGCGTGCTACATCGAATGGGTCATCTCGAGCCTAATCTAGAAATAAGTCTAACCTAGCCTAACCTAACCTAACTTCACGTAACACAATTGAACTCATTGTATCGTCCCGTTGTGTTTGCCGTACCGCTTTATTCAGCTTCGGCTTAACCTACATAGAGGTTTAACCTATCCTAACCTAACAAAACCCGACCTAACCTAACCTAGGCGAATGAAATTCAACCACACGTGTAGCTATGTAAGCGTACGGTTCTCAGTCTTAAATGTGTGCAATATTTAATAGGTTAACTCGATCTTAACCTACAAATGAAGAAAAAAGGCCACGTTATAGCAGGCAGAAAATAGACTGAAGTAGGTCTATAAATCAATTTAATTACGATAAAAAGCAAGATAAAATGTAAACACGAAAGATAGTATAAATATATCCCTTAAGTTTAAGAAAAGCAGAGAAAAAAGATTTGAATAAAACTCTCATTCATTTTCATGTTTAAGTTATAGTTCTACATTTTAATCGATACAAACATTGTCAGGTTAATTGAAATGGGGTCAATTCTACTTGTAGTTCTAAGTTTCTTTAAATGAGTAATGTGCGTCTAAATTTTTAACCACCTGTAGTACAATGAAATGAATCTTATTGTGTTACAACGGGAACACTTAAGTTAAGTTGTTTTCCGTTAAGCAAAATTTCGTTAGGTTCTGTTAAGTTAGATTCATTTGTAGGTTAAGATCGAGTTAACCTATTAAATATAGCACACATTTAAGGCTGAGAACCGTACGCTTACACAGCTACACGTGTGGTTAAATTTCATTCGGCTAGGTTAGGTCAGGTTTAGTTAGGTTAGGATAGGTTAAACCTCTATGTAGGTTAAGCCGAAGCTGAATAAAGCGGTACCGCAAACACAACGGGACGACACAATGAGTTTAATTGTGTTACGTGAAGTTAAGTTAGGTTAGGTCAGGTTTTTTAGGTTAGGATGGGTTTGACCTCTTTGCAAGTTAAGCCCAAGCTGATTCAAACGGTACCGCAAACACAACGGGACAACACAATCAGTTTAATTGTGTTTCGTGAGGTTAGGTTAGGCTAGGTTAGATGTATTTCTAGGTCAGGCTCGAGTTGACCCATTCGATGTAGCACAAATTTGCTACTGGGAAAATATGCTTCCAGAGCTTTGCGTGTAGTTCAATAAATTTCTGTTAATTCAGGTCAGGTGAGGTCAGGTTCTGTTGGGTAAAGTTATGTTAAATAAGTTGATATCAGACAAGGGTTGATCCTTCACAGTTGTCGACATGTTTTTGAAGTGAAAATTTGCATCACTGGCATTATTTTGAAATTTATTTGCCTCAGTGCATGATTTTTCGTCATTTTTTGAGGTTATGGCTCAACCATGACGTGATGGGTGATTTTTGATACCGAATTTGAATTTAGCGCCCCAAAATCCATAAGAATACGTGTGTCTTGTTACCAGATCCGCACACTTATTTTTTTTGTGTGGCTGTGTTATACAAAAAGTTTAATTTTCTATCTAGAAAAAACTAATTTTTTAACATAATTTAAAAATTCAATTCATTGCATGTATTCAAACATTACATTATTCCTTCGTTAGAAAAATATATTGGCCCTAAAAAGGGCCGAATGTTCTGGGCTCTCTCTCTCCTGCATGATACGGCAGTCCTCATTGGAGATAGAATATTTAAAAATATTTCTTGTGATAAGTCTGTGCGTAGCGTGTAGGGTTCGCAGTGCGTTGTTGAAGAAGACTGTACCGCCAGCGCTCTACTCGGCCGAAACAATAGGCCGTATGCATAAAGTTTAAATCATAAAGAAAACATTAATATACATTTATGGGAATGATATAAAATTGCAGGGATAAAATCGAGCGCGAAGCACGAGATACGTGATGAGAATGTGATCGTTAAAGCCAAAGGAGCTTAAGCAAGAGAGAATGCACAATCACCAAATTACTGTCGTCGATACTTTCACCTTTAGTTTTAAAAATTATATGCAAAAAAATCGAACGCGTAGCGCGAGGTGAATACATTATCGAGCGCCAAACGCGAGAACCAACAGTCGTGCGCCCTAGGCGCGCTCAAACTTGCAAGCGGAGTGAGCCGCGCGCGATGAGATTGTGCCCGGAAAGCGGGCAGATTTTTTGTTTCATGGATTAAGACAAATACGGAGGATCGCTCTCGAATATTAGTAAGTGACTCCATTTTTTTTAATGCAAAGATCCTTATTACAATAAATTATGATAATTCAAAAAGTTATTGTTAAACATCGATATTAGGATATTTGATTACGTTAAGATATAGTGCTTAGAATTCGGAAAATCTCATCACTGTGAACAATTAATGAATAATTTAATGTAAATCAATTTGAGTGCTAGCATTTACTTCATAAGGGCAATAAATTTCTGGATCTCATTATCTAGTTTAGCAGGATGGAGCATCGCCGTGCTGCCGTGTTGGAGACCCGTGTTCGATTCTAACCAGCTTTATTTTAATCACATTTTTCTGTTTCAGCTTGTAATATAATATACCTGCATGTATATAATAATGTATTAACTATATAGAATCATTTGTACTATACAATTTAAATTAAAATAAATATAATAGTGCGAAAGAGTTCAACATCCCGTAATAAATAAGTCTGCATTTACGTCGTAAGCTTGTGTGAAGGATACGTGGGTCGTGATATTCAACGCGACGTCTATCGACGTTACTTTGCAAATATTGCAATCTTCTGCAGAGAATTTTCTTTGACCGAAATTAGTAAGTGGCTAAAATACATTGCTTGCTGGTTTACTACAGAGGTTTGTAAATATTTCAAACCTTTTTTGAAGAAAATGTAACATTTTAAAATTTTTTTTCCAATGAATTTTGTACATTGGCATGTAGTTACTTGTTACTACTCGAAGTAATAAGCATTTCAAAAGTTCCGCTATGTCCCTCCATTGCAAATTAAAAACAGTAAAATCTAGTCTTATTTTTAGCAAATATTGCAGAAAAAGTTTTCTCCATGTACACGTGCAGGCATACCATGTTGCAGGGTTGAGTATAGAACAGCTCTTGAATATGGCTAAAACGACTATGTTTAAAAGGTAAAAGCAAGATGTCTTAAGCGACTATCTCAGAAAGCCGACTCGATTGTCTCTTACCCTCGTCTCGGTCATTTCAATCTGGCTGACCCTATCATTGTGAACGGTCGATTTTGAAATCTCGGATGGTCGATCTGATTTTCACAGATATTCGACTCGATTGTATTTGATGGTTGATTCGATTATGTCAGACAGTCGACGTGTTCCTTTCGGATGGGTGATACGATTATTTTACAGGGTCGACTTGATTATCCCGAAGTGTCAAGTAACAAATCTGAGATGGTGAAGAGGATACAAGATTAATCGTTAATGGAGAGTAAACTGCAAATAAGTGACAACGCATTTTAATAATTGAATTTGATTAATTTAATTGGGATTGCAAGAACGCAAAGCCTTCGTTCAACCTTGATCTAAAAAGTAATGCTAATGAACCATCACTATGTTAAATACTGCCACTACATTCGTTGAACTTTACAAACGTCTCTTGCCAGCTACTTTTCTGCCTTGTGATCTGTTCACTAAATATTTCCTAGCAAAAAAGTAAATAATAAATTAGCATAACAATCACTAAAAGCATAACAATCAGAAAAGATGAATCTTCAACAAAAAAGATAATTTTCAATAAAAAATTATGAATTTTAAACAAGATTCTCAACAACAAAGCTGAACTATCAACAAAAAAGAAGAATTTTTTACCCCAAAAGATAAATTTTCTACCAAATATTTAAACTTTAAACCAACAAGTTCAATTTTTAACAAAGGAGTTTAACAAAAAGAAACAAAATGTAATCTTTACAACGATTGCAGAGTAAACTTTAACTGTTACAACTCTATTGAATCATGTTTTGTTTCGATGCAAAAAAATTCTTTTCTTTTTAAGTTCTTTGTTACACAAAAGGACTAATTTTGAACAAAATACATTCATTTTCTACCACATAGTTGAATTTTCAACCAGAAATTTCAATTTTCGAAGAAGAAAGTTAATGTTCTATCAAAAAATACGATTTTCCAACTTTTCCAATATACATAATAAAGTGTTAACCAAACATGGAATAATTCATTTTTCCGATAAACCAAATTTAAAAAATAAAAACGAATTATTAATAAAGTCATCGAAATTTGAACAGAAAAAATAAATTCTTGAATAAAACAGACAAATTTGGACAAAGTTACATGAAGTTTCTGCGAAATGATTTACTTTTAAAGCAAAAAAAAAAAGAATGCCTGCAAAAAAGTCGAATTTTCAATTATAAAATATGGCTGTTAAACTAAGAAGTTTAATTTTCAAAGCAAAAAGACGAATCTTCTACAAAGCAGTAAAATTGTTCCCATAAAAGTCTATTTTAAATAAAATACTTGAATTTTCACTCAAACATCTAAACTTTCAACTAAAAAAGGAAATTTTTAACAAATAGATTAATTATCACCTGAAATAGATACATTTTTTACCAAAAATGGAATAAATTAATTGTTATTGTAAAATATTCTATTTCAACCTAGCATGAAACGAATGTTCATCAAAATAATTAAATTTTAATTCGAAGAAATAAACCTTCAACTAAAACCTAGTTTGTGGAAAGTATCACAGGGCCACTTTTTATTTAAGGACTATTGAATATCATAAAACAGTAGAAAATGTGTAACATTCTTAAAATTTAAAGAATACGTCAAATGTCCTCCAAGAAAATTAATTTTTTTATGGGTTTGAAACTTGGTTGGATTATAGTTATAACAGATCTACACTAATCCACCAAACCGTCGGTTCATTTATCAACCGGTTGCCAATATACAGAGGTAGCAAGTTTTCACTTTTTCATGCTTGTGTTCACCTTCACGATTAGTGTAACTTCTTTCAGGATGATCCGATGGGACTTTTATTATAGAGTTTTGCAAAGCTCTTTTCATGTACTTTGAGAATTTTATAACGATATATGTTTTAAATTAAAAAAAAAATTAAAGTAAAAAATTGGAATTGATTTTCTTTAAAAAACCATATTTAAAAAAATTCTATTCCAAAAAATTGCTTTTTCTATACTCTTTGAAATCATGTAGAATGCAAAGTAGGCTGGAAATGTTTTCTTGGTCAAATAAACAAAAAATTGGTAAGAACTTACAATTTAACAAAAATGAAATAGTTAAATTCTCATTTAAAAAATTCATTTTCAATCGAAATACATGGACTTTCTACTAAATTTATGAATCTTCTACAAATAAAAGTTGGTAGACAATTACATACAATTTGAACCAAATAGTTGCATTTTTTAATTGAAAAGATTAATTTTTAAACAAAAATGGAACAGTTAAATTTTCATTTAAAAAAAATGAATTTTCAACAAAATACATAAATATTTAACCGAATAGCTTACTTTTCAGTTTAGAAGATCAATTTTGTACCAAAAAGGAGAATTTACAACAAATTACATAAACTTTCACTGACATAGCTGAATTTATAAACTAAAAAATAAATTTTGAGGCTAGAATAGAGTACGTAAATTTTTATTTCAAAAAACTAATTTTTCCTTTAAAAACATTATTTTAAATAAAAAAACTTATCTTCCACAAAAAGTTGATTTTCCGAATATATTGTTTAATTTTTAAATAAATATGGAATAGGTACATTTTTTAATAATATAAAAATATATATATTCTTAATAAAAAAAACTAAACTTTTAGAAAAAAGTTTAATTTTGCACCACATAGCTGAATTTACAACCAAATAGTTAAATTTCTAACACATAAAGACAATTTTTATATTTAAGGATGTATACTAGGTAGAATATCGTCAAAAGCTTGTTAATTTTGCATAGTAGCAATATTTAGCTTTATGTGATGTTTATAGGGACAGTATATAATTAATATTATGCAAATATCACAAAAATTGTAGTTCAAACCAAGATTAAATGGTAAAAGTTAATGAATTTACAGCCGTAAATTAATTAAGGTTTTCCTGAAAAAAAGTTTTGGCTATTAACCCATCTTGACAAAACGAAAGTTAAGAATTTTTCGATAATTATATATGCATGTTAGCTGCATGATAATGTCGAAAAACATAATTAGTATATATGTAAATTCCACACCAACAATATTTTTAAGTATAAATTGTCATTAAACATCAATATTAATAATACGAAATATAAAATTTAAGAGGATTAAGTGCGGCAACACCGAACAATTCTGACCCAGTGGGCACAAAATTTAGCGACGTATTTACGACATCGTTGCGACAACTTTACGACATCCTATGTCAATGTCGTTAAGGTGTCTTTACGATATCGTAAATAAGTCGTATGATCTGACGATGTCTTTACGATATCGTAAAGACACCGAGACGACACGGACATAGGATGTCGTGAAGTTGTCGTAAAGATGTCGTAACGATGTCGTAAAGACGTCACCAAATTTTGTGCACACTGGGGAATGTTTTATTTTTGCCTGCTGGTAGCACTTAGCTAATTTCGTTTTCATTTTTTGATAATACACTTTTGAATATTTACTTCATTATATTATAAAAATATTGTACTTCTTAAAAAAACTGTGACAAAAATAATGATTTTTAATTCTCATTAATTTCAATAGAATTTGCAGAAGCAGCAATTTATTCTGATACTTTTGATATAATTAATAATTTCCTTCATTTTTATAAATAAAATATAATTGAGTTACACTAATTTGACCTTTAGTACACACCAAAAGCGCATCCTCTTAGTACAATCTTGTGGCAGTTGCACATTTTCTAATATCACGGCCCTGAATCAAATGTTTACTACAAACTTTGCGATGTTGCCACGGATCTGACTCCCTAGTCATTTTTAATCGTGAAATGAATAATTTTTTCTAGTCATTCGATGAGTTTCTCATAAAATAGTTAGCAGATTGACTCCAAACTTTGCAATCGTGTTCTTTGATATACAGACTATATATTCTTGAAATTATCAGAAGATCTATTTGTTAAAGTCCCTTGAAAACTTCAATTATGGACTACGGAATGTTATTCTTCCATAAAAGCCTATGTTAAATTAATAACATTTCAAACTTAAATGATTTATAATCCAGCTTGCAAATCGATCTAAAGATTTACATGCAGTTTTGATGCGTTAAGAAACATAATTGTTTTAACCCAAGTGCGAATTGCCGATACTAAAAATACGGCCCAATGCTGGACCAGTCTTGGCAGCCAAAAGTCGGCAAAAGTTACTGGCCCAGTATCAGCTATCAAATCGGCCCAGTGTTGTCCCAGTACTG
>NC_046659.1:38919392-38921864 GCF_010883055.1 Belonocnema kinseyi
TTATGAAAATCCTTTTCATGAAAATTTAATGTGTTTTTATAAAATAGGGGTAATTATATAAAATAGAAAAATAATAAAGCTCAAAAGTTAAACTCTTGCACTCAGTATTTTCATGGCAAAATGAATATTTTTTTTTATTTAAATGCTTTTCGTGACACTTTCATGGGGTTTTTTTTAAAATAAATATGAGAGGTATTTATGAATATAAATAGACAAATAATCAAGCTCAAGAGGTTAACTTTTGCTCACAGTCTTTTGATGACAAATTAAAAGAATGTCTTGGTTTTCCGAATTATGAAAATGTACTTGAAAACATTTTTATGTTGATATTTTTGTGAATGCCGTTTTTTTATATTCCCGATATGAGACAGAAAAGTCTCCTCAAATCTTGATAGATTTTGATGCATTGTTCATAAGACACAATATTTCTGTTTAACAGAACCTGCATTTCAACAAAAAATTCAAAATCTCTTAGAAATGATAAAAGTTTTTTTCCACTATTTCAAAACTTTCTACTAATAAAAAATGTTCTAGAAAAAGATTAAAAACGCACTAAAAAATGATTCGAATTATTATAAAGAAAACTTACTTGCTCCCTGTAAAATTTTCACTTCGTGTTCTTTCCACGACAGCTGAGGTTCAGCCTGCGTTTTTATCATCTCGTGCAACTTTTTTCTACCTCAAAGTGGATAACGACATATCGGAAAAGATCCAGATTTATCAATCCATTTTGATGGAACCAAATCCACGACTTTTTTCCATCTTAGTCAACTTCGTTAACGAATATAACGATTGCGAATAATTTCTGAAGATACTTTAATGTCTAAGCAATAAAAAGGTCTTGTTTAATTGACAGAAATACATAACTATATTTTTTTTTATTGAAATTAATTAGTTCGGAACTATTTTTAAGAAATTATAGTTGAGATGCCTGGAATATGGGCCACTTTACTAAAACTAAATTATTTTTTGAGTAAGCCATTCTAAATATTATTAAATTATCTTTCAAATGGCCTATTTTTCATTAAATTTTGGTTGTTAGAGTCCCGACAATCCATCGAAAAAGACTTTGTGTGCAATATTCGAGCCATCTCTTGTACAATTTTTTGTGCTAACGAATCTTTTTTGACAAAAATTTGCGTATAAAATACAAATGAACATCAGTCTAACAATTATTAAAAAAGAAAGTGTGACAATTATTTCAATATAGTACATAAAATAATTGAATTTATAATACCTGTGAATCCATTGTATCAGCACGTGGTCGCGTTTTCACGGTCTTGTGAAATTTCTTACTTTTGTGAGGTTAAGTAACCTGAATCGTTTCTGCACGTTTATCGTTTATAAACACTTTGCTCGTCCATTATTTATTACACTTTTGCGAAAATTTTACCACAACTTTTACCACAGTCTAGTACTTGCAGGACCTACATCGACGCGTTTGAAACACATGAGCATCAGCGCGATGACGGCAGCCAATGTCGATCCAATCAAACTCGAAACCAAATCGATCACCTTCATCGATAATTCGCGCGGCAAATTTAATCTTCCAGTATCAACTTGACATAGGAATATGCCAATACTCTTTTGATTTAAGACATTTGTTCGCCATAAATAAAATACAAAATTTTGTAATATCAGTGAGAGACTTTTTTTAAAATTCTATTCTAAATATATACATTGTGAGGGAAAGATACTCAAAAATATAAAAACATTTTTTACAGACATTTATTAAATTGTGCTTTCACAGTTTTAATATATTTTTTTTATTCGTTTAAATTACACTTTTATTAATAGAACGCATGGCAGAATATTGTTAAAATCATTTTATGTAAAACTAGAAATAATTTACGTATCTATTCTCGAACTGCGAAGTAAATATTGTAAAACGTTAAGTGAATGGATTGAAAATCGTAGGCTAGAGTCGTGGATTTTCATTTGTTATTAGTGATTGCATTTGTAATGTCAGTTAAAACCAGAACTGTAAGATGTCGATTAAGAATTATGACTAAACTGTTATTCACTTTGCCCCGAAAATTCAGCTAAATGTTTACAATAGTGCTGAACGACAAGTTTAAATAAATTTAAATAAATTTCTTATCAATTAACGCATAGGTTGAAATCATGCAGTAATTTCAATCTTTAAGTCGAAAATAACAGTGCTGCTAGTTACCAAACTACTCGTGTAGAAGACTTACTAAGTAAGTCGATTCTTCAACAATGATACGAAAGCACTTTCGTACAATTGATCTCACTGAATATTCCTTTAATAAAGGACTTATCGATCTTTGTATGTGAAGACCTGCTTCAGACGATGTTCTAGGATAATCAAATATATCCTTTTTTCTTAACGTTCGGCCTTCAATAAATACATCATTTATATCCCTAGAATTGCAAAAGATACGCTGGACCTCTATAAAAGTTCCTGTGTCCAATTCAACAATATTATTCGGCTCTTTTACACTGATGTGG
>NC_046659.1:38921964-38948491 GCF_010883055.1 Belonocnema kinseyi
AACGCCGAGTTCGCATTAACTTGGCACTCATTTTTAGGCCAATATTGGCAGACAGTGACGGGCAAGCGAGGGAGGCCAAGTGGAGCCCTTAGATATAATTTCATTAATGGGCCATTAATATATATTTGTTTGGGCCAATACTGGAAACTAGTGATGGGAAAGTGGAGGCTGCCAAGTGGCGGCCAAGCCTTGGCCGCCAAGTGCAGCCCTTAGATATCATTTCGGCAATGGGCCGTTAAGATATGCTAGTTTCGGTCCAATACTGGAAGCCAGTGACGGGCAGGTGAAGGCGGCCAAGTGCAGCCCTTAGATATCATTTCAGCAATGGGCCGTTAAGATATGCTGGTTCCGGGCCGATACTGGCAGCCAGTAACGGACAGGTGAAGGCGGCCAAGTGGCAGCCAAGTCTTGGCCGCCAAGTGCTGCCCTTAGATATCATTTCGGCAATGGCGCAGCACTGGCGGCCAAGTCTCGGCGACACTTTTGCCAGTACTGGGCCAAACTTGGGCCGTTTATGATTTCGCACTCGGGAAGTTTCAGTGATATCTATTTCGGTTTGAGATAACTTTAGTACATCCTTAAAAGAATATAATTTTATCCAGAAAATAAGAAATTTCAAACAAAATTTTTATTTCCTTCCAAATAGTTAAATTTTCAGTTCGAAACATTATTTTTTTACCCCAAGAAAAAGGAAGTTTTAATAATGATTTTCATTTTTCTACAAAACAGTTAAATTCTCAAGACAAATTTTCTATACAAAGTAGTGGCATTTTTAACCCAATAATATGATGTTTCAACAAAAAGTGAGTTTTCAATGAAATAGTTAAATTTTAACGTAAAACATTTAGATTTTGACTTAAATATTATAATTTCAATCTAATTCATACATTTTTAACAAAATAGTTTGATTTTCAATGGAGGAGATTAATTTTCTACCAAAAAAGACTAATTTTCGACAACCCAAGTGCGAAGTCACATACGGTCCAACATTGACCCCTAGTCGGCAAAAATATTTCCGAAGCTTGGCTGCCATTATCGCGCCAATGAAGGAATGATAACTATGGCCTGCACTTGGCAGCCAAGAGTTGGCTGCTATTGTCGGCCCAACACTGGATGCCAGTGCTGGACCAAAACTAGCTGCCATCGCCGTGCCATTGCCGGATTGATAACTATGACCTTGACTGGGCAGTCAGGGCTTGGCTGCCATTGTCGGCCCAACACTAGGTACCAATACTGCTATAGTCTAAGGTCTAAGGCTATAACAAAGAAGATATTTAAAATATATATATTAATTGATTGCAAGTACTTTAAATATAAATATTAATGGTCCTGTTTAGATTGAATACATATATTACATTTTGAACATTGTATTACAAATAAAATTTATAACGCTACGAGGTATCGAACCTACATCTATATACCTAAATCTATCGCCTAACAGTCGAGAGTACTAACCACTCCGCTAAACAAACAAGTTGAAACTCTGCGCAAAAGCCATCCTTATAGGCTGCAGTTTAGAAAAGGAAAAGAACCAAGTTTTAAGCTCTTTTTTTGTAATTAGTTATTATTATGCGACATTGTGTAAATGTTAAATACACGAAATGCTAACAAGAATATCAATACAACAATTTTTAAATAAATAATTTAAATCTATTACAATTTGTCTTTTCGTAATATATCGGTTTTTCCGCTGTAGCCTACTTTACAACTTTTTGCAATGACAGGAAATGTAAGTGTTCATAAACGTTTATCATTTTTAATGATAGAACTTAACAAATTTCATAGTGAACTTTGACAATTTTTCAATAATTTTTTTTCATCTTTCGTGTAAAATTTGTTTATTAGGTGCAACAAGTGAGAGTTGGCGCAATAAAGTGTTAATACTGGGCCAAGCATTGCCGGAGATCGGCAAATTTAAAAAGTCAATATAGGCGGCCAGCACTAGCACAACATTGTGCCGATTTAAATAAAACATGGTTTACCTTTGTAAAAGTGACACTTGGCCCAGTAATATGCCGTCACTGGGCCAGACTTTGGCTGATTCTCGTGAAATATGGTTTCCCGTACTAAAAGTGCGACTTGACGCAATAAGGTGCCGATACTGGGCCAAGCATCGGTGGAGGCTCGGCAAATATGAAAAGCCAATAAAGGCTGCTAGCACTGGCTCAACACTGGGCCGATTAAAATACCGATATTGGCCCTATAACTTTAGCCGACCTTTGGCTGCCAAAATTGGACCATCACTGTGCCGTGTATTCAGTTCCGGAAATTCGCACTTGGGAAACTACATAAATTTTGAATTAAACAGTTAAGTTTATAAATTTAAAAGCTCATATTTTATTAAGGAATAACACAAGTAATCAAAAATAATTATTCGATAATGAATAATTACCTCTAAATATATTTATCGTATTTTGACTGCAGTTCCAGCTATCCATTTACTTTATTTAGGAGCACAAGTGCAATGACCCAGGCCCTGTCATGTGTCCTTGCGTGAATCTTAAGAGTGGAAGGATGTCAGGACTGAAACGTAAAGGTTTAGTTTTAAATCAATAAATACAATTCAAGTTTATTCTAAATCGATTAATGCTAGAATTAGCAGTGATTACTGAAATAATTATAATCTACTCCAAACTTATATTAACCTCAAGAAGATTAGAATTAAATGTCGTGTCACATTACTTATGGAAAATATTAACATTAGAATCGCGTATTTACAGCAGGCACTTACAGAATCACAAATTTCAAATGAATCCTCAACAGATGCACTCTATATAAATAATGGTCAAAACCTTCCTTTTTTTAACGAATAGAAGCACGCGGTCTACGAGTCTATTGTGTTAATTCATGGAGAATGGACATAAGGAGACCAAAATAGTGGAACTGCACCGAAAAAATGATGTAACTATATTAGTTCAGTAATACCTCGAACTAATACGCTTCGCATAAATTAGAAATCAGCAGGTAAAAAATTCGAACTGGATCTCTTCATTTAATGTTTAATTTTATCGGTTTGAGTATAGAACCGACGCTATAGCAATACCGAATTACATCGATTCCGTAAGTATTGAAATGGAGCAGTTCTTCATGTAGAAGTCGCTACGTTCATAAGTTGAATGTCAGCTGTTCTAAAACATCGAAACAGATACTGTTCCACTTATGTATCGGGTACGTAACGAAATTTTAATCAGAGTACGTCGATATAGATATACTCGCTATGCTTCGCTCCGTTCGACTCTGCTGGTTCGAATGGCGACGAACAGCGAGGATCCAACAAATCTCCCAGTGGGCACAAAATTTAGCGACGTCTTTACGACATCGTTACGACATCTTCACGACAACTTTACGACATCCTATGTCCGTGTCGTCTCGGTGTCTTTACGATATCTTAAAGACATCGTCAGATCATACGACTTATTTACGATATCGTAAAAACATCTTAACGACATTGACATAGGATGTCGTAAAGTTGTCGTAACGATGTCGTAAAGATTTCGCTAAATTTTGTGCCCACTGGGCTATAACTTAGGAATATCAAATATCAAATATCAAACCTTGCGTGCTCTCAAATTTAAACGTTACAAATTCGTTGGTTCCTCGCTGTTCGTCGTCATTCGAACCAGCAAAGACGAACGGAGCGAAGCATAGCGAGTATATCTATATCAACGCACTGTGATTCAAATTTCGTTACGTACCCGATACAAAAGTTGACAGTATCTATTTTGATGCCTTAGAACAGCTGATATTCAACTTATGAATGATGCAAGTTTTACATGAAGAACTGCTCCATTTCAATACTTACTTATTCGATTTATTTCGGTATTGCTATAGCGTCGGTTCTATACTCAAACCGATAAAATTACAAATTAAATGAAGAGATCTTACCTACTGAGTTCTAATTAGTGCGAAGTGTATTAGTTCAAGGTATTATTGAACTAATATAGTTACATATTTTTTTCGGTGTGGAAATGAACACTTTTCTGTTGCTAGAAGTACGCGCACACACATGTGTACAAGACTTTCAGAGTGGTGTAAGTTGTATGTTTATTACTTTTGTCACGAACACGTCGAATACGTGTCACATGCATAGTGTTGGTAAAAGTAATTTGATATTTTCATAAATATACTACCTACCTCTTCCATGGTGAATAATATTTTATTCCACAAACATTTCACAAAATCCTGTCTGATTATTAATTATTTATTTGTTCAAGCGACCTATCGAGACAAAACAATGGAGGCGGCCATATTTGGTTTTAAGTGCGGTTGGCACGCCACGCTCGGAAAGTTTTGAACTATACGTAATTGTGATTTTACACATGTGTGTGTGTGCGTACTTCTGGCAACAGAAAAGTGACCGTTTTTGGTGAAACCCATGCATTACAGATTGTTCTCCTTATATCTATTCTCGATGATGTTAGTTGGAGCCATTTAGCGATACCCTTTAAATTTTCACGCGCATTATTGACGCGGAAAAATCAAGGAATTTACCATACGCAATGGCTCATCTGCTCCTTCATGGATGGTCAAATTGAGTGAAAAAAATATGTGGCTATTGACAATCCCGAAAGAGATACCTTAGTTATCCCGAATAGTGAGTTTGATTTTCTTACAAAAGTCAGACTGGCGATCAAATAAGAGTCTTTTTAACCATCTCGAAAAAAATTTGGAAGGACCGTTCGACCATGTAAAAGGACTGTCTGGCTCTCTAAATTTTGAACATCCATTTTTCTCCGTGCAGACAGACAAACAGGCAGAAAGCACAGACAACATTTTATGATTTTTGAACTCTGTAAATGCCGAAACGTAAAGATCCGCTAAAAACCAGGAATAAAAAATTTGGAATACATTATACTCCCATGAATGTGAATGTAAAAATACGGTCTTTAGTGTAAATTTAATAGAAAAATGCAGTGTAAATGCACAAAAGTTATTTATTCCCTGAAGATTTCCATTCTTACTGCAAATATTAACCGATTTTCATTAATTTTTTCACTTTCTTGTGATTATGTAAATAAACTGATTTTGCCAATTACAATTAATTTAATCCATGATTTCATAATGTCAGTTGTTTTAACCGGCCGTTATCTCATAACAATGAAAGGGTAATTTTATCGTTACAGATAGCAGCATGAGCAATCGTTTATGAATTTTAGATCGTACGGTTGAATGTTTTCGTCTACTTTTTTGTATGCGTCATGAACTTAATCATATCTCGAAGCCCACAGAGCCGGTTTTTCGACAAAATGTTTATATTTTATTTCAAAATCAAAAACGGATATCTATAATGTAAACATTTTATTGAAAAATAGGCTCTGTGTGCTTCAAGATACGATTATGTAGATGACGTTTTTTTTAAATACTAAGTATTCTGAAGAAAATTACTGTTAACAATTCTTACGACTTACAGGGAAAACAGTTATTTGAACAGATAATAATTATTTCAACATGTCAGAATTATGTAAAAAAAAAACTTGGAAGCACTTAACTTATGGACACAAGATTATTCACATGGAAAAAGCCATCTTTCGCGCGAATTTGGCAGATAAATGCCAAAGATTAATTAAGATTTCCATTATTACTTCAAATTTTAACCGATTTTCATCGCTCGTTGCGAAATGTCTGCCGACTGGCGTTTGGCAAGGGTGAACAGGCTCGCTTCCGAAATGTATGGATCTCTCGTCACTGCTATTGTTCTTTCTTTTGATTATTCAACAAAGTATAAACATTTCATTAAAAAAAGGCTCTGCTTACTGCGAGATATGATAATCTAGATGATGTATGCAGCAATTTAGACAAAAATGTTTAACCATGCGGCCTCAAAATTCAATACCGATTACACCTTCTGATAAAGGACCGTAGCAATGTGGTTAAAACGTAATGTACTATGCCTTTGTATTTTTAAAACCCAAGTATAGAAGAAGTCTATACACGTGTCATACTCGCTGCGAAAGAATCATTTAAGTAATCTGGGACATGTCCTGGTTTTGCCCCATCTGTCCTGGTATCCTGGTTTCTTCTTAAAAACTAATAAAATGTCCTGGTTTTTACAGAACGAGATTTTTTTCGAGTAATCTTATGATTTTGAACGTCGATTGCGAATTGAACGTCAATTGCTAGACCATGTTTCCTTTGATTTCAGTGAAAACTGTGCGCGACACATTTGTCCCCCACCTGTACACGCAATTTAATGTGAAACGAAATAAAGTCGATGACCCTTTTTTTTAGAGCTTTTGTAAGTTTCCTGGATTTCGACCCGACCTAACTGGCAACCCTATGCTTGAATGATTTTTTAATAACAAATAAAAAATAGCTGGTCTTAGCGTGTAACCAAACATAAATGAAAAATTGAGTTTGATGCATAGGCAAAAAATACCACAAAACGCATTTTAAAGTTGGAAATTCTGTACATCAGAAACTGCTTTTAGGTTAGGTATGTAATATACATAATTATGTAAATATGTGTCTGGTAATGAAGATCTTTGTCACAATCAGCATATTAAACAAATTATATTTTACGATTTTATCATTCATGTTTCTTTAGTAATAATTCTAGAACAAGTATATATTCAAAAAAATCAATGAACTTCAAGAGTAGATGAAATACTTTCGGCTTGCCTAGACACTTCGGTAAATAAAATAACTTCAAAATCGTTGACCAGATTTTTTTGCATTTGAAAATCAAAAAGAACACTAAATAAAGCATTGTGTAAAACTGTGCATTCGTAATTGTTCGAAAAGTTAAAATTACTTATTTCATTTGCAATTTTAATTTGTTCTCCCTGCCACACACACACAACTTTAATAAGTTTTTTTAGATTTATTGAACTCTGGGAATTTTAATATTTTCGGACGGTAGATTTAATACCTTGGATCATAGTTCGTATTATTCTGGATATAATATTTTAGGATCTTGGATTATTGATTTTAATATCTTGGATTATAGATTCTAATATCTTACATTTTAAGCTTTAATATATTTAGATTATAAATTTAAAAATCTCCTGTTTCAATTCATAATCCAAGATTTTATTCGGTGTTATCTATTATTTAATATCTGTATATTTTAGTACGTATAATTTGGATCGCTGTCTCATAGATAATAGTCCAAGATTATACCTGATAACATATTCTTAATTACCAGGTATAATCCATTTTTCTCAGTGTATATCCAAAGAAAAATATATTTGAAAATTACATTACATTTATTGCACTTTTACTTCACATTGTGGAGCTTGAAATCTTACATTACAATTTCTATTTTAAATTATTATGAAATCACATTTTAAAGATTTTTTCCATTTATTCAAATGTAGACATCAAATTTACTGATTAAAACCACTATAATAATTTTCGATAATCAGATATTGTTTTCCCTATTCTGAAATAATATTATACAAAATTTTCGTTCTCTTTTATCATGCACTCAAACCGAAAGTCTTTCAGTGTAAAATTGATAAGATATAAATTGATCTGATTTCGAGAATCGACCTATAGCGGAAAATGAGTCTCCTACTTAGATAGTATCGGAACCTAAAACCCACTTGGAATACATGAAAAAGAAATGAGCGAATTGAGACTACCTGTATGATGTCGGAAAAAAATACTATACTTTCAATTTACGGAAAAAAATAAAAAGTTGAAATAATTTTATATTCTTCTTAAAAAAGGACTAGTGCAATTTCTAGCACCAAGAAGTCGTCCAAAAATGAACAAACGGTAATTTTTCAAATTTTCGAGACCACCTTTTCCCTCTGCAAGAATTTTCTGTAGCAAGTGTCCACTTAAAAACCGTACGCTTTCTCTGAATGAACCTCTATCAAATTTTTAGAATATCTGTATTCGGTATACTCTGTTTAAAGTTTTACGTGTCAATGAGATAAAAGTTCCATTCATGTGAGGTTGTCTTTATTTATTGGATATGTGTTTCTTTTATAACGATTAGTAATCTGAATTTCATAAACGGGATTGAAAGTGGAATTATAATTTAATTTATAACACTAACTTTTAATAAAAAGAATATATTATTTTTGAGTGGAGATATCATCAGTTATCTATTTAAAACCTGAAAACGGGTGATACCTTAGCATAGCAATTTCTTTGTCACTTTATCAAAAATTGGCAATTGATAAAATAATTTCAACATAATAGATTAATTATTTGATCATTTCATGAGTAACAGTCTGAAGCAGGTCGTATTTTAAAGCAATACCTGCGTAGAAACGTACTCAATCATTTCGCAACGCATATTTTCTATTTCTATAAAGATGAAAAATAAATCTTGTTTTTCAATTATAATTGTGTTAAAACATTAGTTGACCGAAAGTTACACTTTTTTTAAAGTGTAACTTTTTGAGTCCATAACTTTATTTGAAAAATCGGGGTTCGTATTTAGAGTTAAGGACTATAGGAAATTTATAACAAATATTTTGTAAGTAATCGACGTTAGTCTATGGCGACATTTCTTTGCGGGACTCTGATTTCTCTCACGTGTCCGTCATGTTTGCTTTCTTATACGTGGAATCGATATTACAAGCGACTGTAAAATACTCCACGGATTTGACGTAGAAATATCAGTTCGTTCAGCTTATGAAAATCACTGTATCTCTAACACTGATACAAATAAAAAATTGATCTCCAATGAATTTGAATAAAAAGAGAAAAAAGGAACAAGTTGTAAAGGGAGAGAGAACATTAATAACATTAATGGCAAAAAATTGGAAAAGGGCAATCAAGCAAGATAAGAAAAAATAAGAAAAAACTTAAGGACCATAAAGAAATACTTTTATTAAAAATATAACAGATATTTCATCTGAACATTCTTTTAGCGATTTAAAAAATTTTTTAGATTTATTTTAATTTTTCATAAATACAAGATACTTATTTTTCTATTTAACAGGTATAATTATGTCTCTTTTTAACAAGTTTATATCAATGATAATTGAACTACCATTTAAGTCAAAGGTCAGTTATGCCAACGATCAGATTCTATCAAAACGGCCCAGTTATTTCATATTTAGGGCTGGGCTGGCATCCTCTCCACTTAGCAACACGTGACAGATGCGCATTCACACAGCACACGTATAAAGCACACTCCTTCATCTTCTCTGGTCCAATGGTCATTGGTGGGGATACGGGGAATTTGACATAACCGAAAGGTTTTAATATTAAAAGCTTTTACTTAACTGGAAGTTGAGTGTACTAATTATCGAACCACGGAAGGAACCTCCTGAACGAAGCAACTGAATCCGAAAAAATCTCTTCTCAGTCGTTTGGCGAATCCGCAAAAACGAAAATATAGACCTTTCATGAAAAAGACAATTTCAGGATAAAGTAAAGGGATATTCTCTATTTTTTACGTGTATTTTGTGCGAACTCCCAAGAAATAGAACAATTTAAAACAAATAGAAAATCTGTCAAGAGGCAGTAAAAAGATTTTTTGAGGTTAGAAAAGTTTGACATGTATGTATCACTCGTTTTTTCAGATCTGAAGCTTGAGCCAGGTTCTCGGTACATAGTCTTTCGTTTTTTAAATTATAAAAAAAAGTTTTCTCGGACAAACAAATTTTTAATTAAAAAAAAAACTATTATAGAAAGAAATTTCGAGATAAAAAAGTGCTGAAAACATTTTTCTTTGACACAAATATTTTTTTAATTGAAATGTTCAAATATTTATATCAAAGAAACAAATTTCGTAATGCTTAAAGTTTTTAAACATTATTGTTTAAATTTAAAATAACAATAATTAAAACAAAATATATATTTCTGGATAAGATATTTTGGTTGAAAATTCAGGGAGAAATTTTTTTCTGTTTGAGACACACGTGTTTTTTTATATCAATTTTTCTGTACAATTTTTGTATAATTATTTTAATTTTAAATATAAACAATAATTTCCAACACTTTAAATATTAAACAAAAATTTATTTGATAAAAATATTTTATTATCGTATTTTAAATAAATAAATAATGTTGAATAAGAAACAATTTAATTTGGGGAATTGTTACCGAGTCGGGAATTTTATTTTTCGGGATATTTCAGCCGTCCCTATAGAAGTAGAGAGAATTTGCTCTAATTATGATTCCGGCGCTCAATCTTGTCGATTTTTCCCTACAGTGTTAAAACAAAAACAATGGTATGAAAATTGTTGGTATCACAAAGTTAAAGATAATCTCAATTGAAAATTTAAAAATTCGTTGTACATCCAATTTTTATTCTTGGGCCTTGGCGATTTTTTCTAATGCATTTCAGTCACTGGTAAAGGGGGCTGATTCTCTCAGAAAATAAGTGATTAAAATTCGTAAAAAAAAAATCGTTGCACGCTGCTGAGACGGCACTTTGCGCCAAGTTTGAGCGAGCCTGGGGCGCGCGTGTTCGCTCTCGCGCTCGTTCTTGTACGCGTAATGCGTACACTCCAATTAATTTTTTTCAAATATTGTAAATACTATAACTTAAATCGAAAATGGTGATTTACGCTTCTGAGAAATTACAGCTATAAATTGTAACTGAATTTTTTTCGATTTGATTTTAAAGAAGGTTCTCAAAGCACCTGCGGCATTGACGATTACATTCTTATTACGAAACTCGAGCTTCGCGCTCGATAATTCGTGTCCACTTGAAAAACTTCATAAAGATAATCTGTAAATCTTGAAAATCTACTGAAAATAACGTTTTAAACTTATGGATCTCTTAAAAAATCAAAATTGCATATTTTTGAAAATGAGCCAACTTTTGGAACTTTTGTCTAATTAAAAAATTTCATGAAAATAGTTTCGAAAAACATATATTTCACATCTTTTAGAAATTTGGATTTATATTTCTTAACCTGTTTTTTTTTCTTTTTTTATAAAAGATTCAAAATGTTGGAAAGAATATCACTTTTTGAAGTTTTATCGAATTTACAAATGTCATTAGGGTAATTTGCAATTATTTTTGACGCGTATCAAAAAATTTGACAGAAATTTCTGAAACTAATAACAAATTTTAATTCAAATTTTGAAAAAGCTCAAACTTTTTGAATTTTTGTCTGATTAAAAAATTTAACTCACATAGTTTCTAAATATATTTAATATCTAGTGATGAATTAAAATGAAACTTTCTAATCTTTTAGAAAAATATTTATTTTTTACTTTTCTGAATATTTTCAAAATTTTCAAAAGTATATAACTTTTCTAATTTGCATAGAAATTAAACATTTTATTTGGATAATTTGCAAATCTTCTACTCATCTATAAGAAACTTTGACAAAAAATTAAAAATTTGTAAGAAAAACTTTAATTATAAAAATGCTCTAAATTTTTAAATGTTGGTTGGAAATATCCGCTTAACGAACTTAACCTTCATTTTGGGAACCTTGAGAAGTGTATCAAAGGCTGTTTTGACTGGACAAATCCTTCAAAAGTTAGCGTGGCTACAACATTCAGCTAACCGTACCTACAGACATACAGATAGATATACAGACAGACACCAATAACATTTTATGATTTTAGGATTCTGTGAGTGCTGAAACGTAAAGATCCGTTAAAAACCAGAGATCGAAAATATGGACGATTTCATTACTATGTCATGAATGAGAATGTAACAATTGTGTAGGCTTTTTTGACATCTAGGTATGTAAAAAAGGTAAACTTCCGAAAATTGAAAAAACTAATTTAAACATATTTATTCTCTTTTAGGATACCAATACAATTTACACAACGCTAAGTGTAAAATTTACACATTTTTAGGCATTCAATTTAAGAACTTGAATTTTAACATTAAAATTGTTTCATTTTCAGAATACAAGCTTATTGTTTGAATTTTCAGAATTTTCGTTATAACTTATAGTTTAGGTCAAAAATAACATTCTGGGATTCGAAATTGTTACAACGCGAAAAAGTTTAAATTTATAATTTAAAATTTTTAACTGCGAAAATGCAGCATTTCCCATGTTCATTTGCAATCCAGCGAGTCACATTCTTTCGTTTCTTTTGAAATTCCATCCTCTACTTTCACTTTTCTTTTTGAAACGTACATTGAATTGAACTCATTTCAAATTCAATGTTTTCAGCTTCATTTACATTAAAGTATACAAAGGTTTTTTGTTTTAAGCATAAATTAATTAAAACATTTTATTTATTTTTCACGATTGTAATTTATAACTTCTAAAATTGAATAATTGTAGCTCAAACATGAAAAAGTAGAGTAATTTAAAATTTATAGAAGTTTCTATCATATATATTAAACTATTAAAACCTCTGACCTTTTTAAAGGCTTTCAAAACTTATTTTAAAACTTTTTTTTCCAATTTTGGTTCTGATTTCTTAATAAAAGAATAAGTGCTATTTAGTTCCAGAACAGTAATTTCAAAAATATTTAAAGCCTTAATAGTTGAGACATTTTTAATTTGTAGTCTTCAATATATTGAGTAATTTCAAATTTAAATCTATTTAAATATGTCATTAGAATTTTTTAATTGAAAGTGTTCGATAATTTTAGGTTGAAACATTTCAAATTATTTCTTTATTCATAATGTGTCCCCTAAGGGTTTACATGACTTCCATTCCTTACAATCTTTCTGTTTACATCTATATTTTTTAACAATCTTATCCTTTCTATGTATACAATTATTTACAGCTATATATAAAGTGTTATAACTGGTTCATTATTTCTATTTCCTGCGATAGCGCAATTTAGGACTTACTAGCAAACGAGTGAGTGCGCGAACGAAAGCGAGAGTGCAAGCAAGAGATAGAGAGAGGAAGAGAGAGAGAGAGCATGAGAACGCAAACGCATCTTAGTCTACTTAACTTTTACTTTACCATTACTTACAATTTTTAGGATTCTAATCTGAGCGACTTCCGTTTCCTTTTTCTTCCACTTTTTTATACCTCCATTTACCTTTTTTTCACGTGCATTCTTTCATTCTCTCTATTTCTATTTCACTCCCTTTTCTAAATACTTTAGCACCCCTTCCTTTTTTATCATTTTATACCATTTATTGTATTTTGATTTCTCAATCGCCCCCCCCCCATCTTTCTATTAATTGTCTTTCCCTCTCCCTTTTTTCCAATTCTTCATAGTTAACTCCAGTCCCGTCTTCTATTTCTCTATCATTAAAGAACTCCCTCCTTTCTTCTTCCCATCTCGTTAATTCGATCGCCCTCCCTCTCCTCTCTTCTACCTCCATCAAACACTTTCTCGCCAAGTCCCCTCCCTTTCCCTCCCTCTGCTTCGATTCAAATTTTTATGCCCTCTTTCCCGCTCTCAAAGTTAACTTATCCCTTTGCATTTCTTCTCTTACCATATATCCTGGCGTCCTCCAGTCTGCCCCTAGTGTCCACCTTATATGCCTTTCTTGTAAACTCTCAATATCTTTCCTTTCTTTTCATCCCCATATCTCTGCTCTACAACCTAATACCGGCCATACCCGCGTATCAAATAACCACCTTCTCCTTCTCCAATTTGTTTTAACGTTCTTTTTCTTATTCCCCACATCTGTTTCATTACCCCTGCTGCTTTTTTTATCCTTTCTCTTATATGAGCTGTATGATCTCCATTCGTTTGCAAGATATATCCCAAATATTTATACTCTTTGACTTCTTCCAACTTTATTCATTTTCATCTCCCTATCCATTCTTTCTTCCATCCACCTTCTTATTTAAGCCTCATTATCTTTGTCTATTCTACATTTACATTCAGCTTTTTCCCTTCTAAGTATTTCTCTAATCCTGTAATTAATTCCACCATCGCTTCTTCATCATCTGCCATAAACACTATGTTGTCTGCGTATGCCAGTGTATATATCTTTTTCTTCCCTACCCTAACTCGTTCCCAACCTTTTCTCCTCATTTCTTTTTCCAAGTCCGATATTAATAAATTAAATAAAAGTGAGCTCAGAGGACCCCCTTGTCTCACACCTCTCACCAACCAGAAACTATCTCCTACATGCTCTCCTACCTTTACCCTGCTTTTTGTCTCTCTAAAAATGTCTGATACTCCTTTTATTAATCCCTCTCTTATCCCCTTTTCTATCATAACTTTTTCTATTTCTCCTCGGTCTTATGAGTCAAACGCTGCCTTTAAGTCCACGAACATTACTATCATTGCCCCTTTATCGCTTTTAATTCTCTTATTTACTAGATAGTTCAGATCATATATGTTATCCATTACCCCCATTACTTTCCTGAACCCTGTCTGATTCAGTGACGCGATCTTTTTTTCTTCAACTTCTATCTTCAATCTCTCCGAAAAAATAGTTACATATACTTTATACAGTGTTGGCATCAACGTCACCCTCCTATAATCTTTAACCTCCTATCTCTTGCGTTTCTTTACTATTGGTATAACTACTCCTTCTTTCCATAACTCTGGCCACCCCTATCCTCTCCATACTCTATTACACATTATCCATGTCCATTCCTCTAGTTCCTCCCCTCCATATTTCCATACTTCATTTGGAATCTCATCTATACCAGGTGCCTTTCCATCCTCCATTATTACTAAAACTTTAACTATTTCTTCCCTTGAAATATCCTCTTCCTCATCTTCTTCTCTACCATATTTTCCTCCCCTCACAACTTTTCGCTCTACTCCTCCTAGCAAATCCAAGAAATATTTCTTCCATTCTACCATTTCACTATCTTGGTTTACTCTTTTTCATCTTTTTCTTTCCCTATTTACTACCTTCCATACCTCTTCTTCCGTCCTAGCCTTCTCCGCCTCTTCCTCAAACCTTTTATTCTCTTCCTCTTTCTTTTGATAACACAAATCAGTGTACTCTTTCTTTTTTTCCTATATTCTTCCCCATTACTTTTATCTTTTCTCCACATTCTTAATTTCTTTCTGACCTCCTTTCTTCTCTTTGAAGTCCTCATCCAACCCACTTCTATTCCCCCCTTTACTAACTTCATTTTTGTCTGTGCACTCCAATCCTATTTTTATTTCTGCTATAATTTTCCCATCTCCTGGTCCACATTTCCCTCTCCCGTTCTGATATTTCTTATCTTTTCTCTAAACTGTTCTTTTCCTTTTATTGACCAATCCCCTTTTCCTACACTTTTTACATTTGCTTCCCTTTTACTCATATTGCTATTCCTTTTTTGTCCCTCTAATGTTACTATTAAGGGAAAGCGATCCGAATCAATATATTCACCAACCCCTAGTTTCTTAACCTTCTCTCTTACCTCATCATCCACTATCACATAATCAATTACCGTTCCCCTTTCACTTCCTGAGCGTGTATATTCTCCATTTTCACCCCCTACTATATTTTCGTTTAAGATATACCATCTCAACTCCTCCAAGCTCATCAACAACTTTTTTCCCTCCCCATTGAGTACCTTATCTTTGGATTTCCTTCCTCTCTCTTCTTCCCATTCCCTTCCTCCTCTGTCTTCTGTTCTGGCATTGAAATCCCCACCTATTATCATCCTAATCTCTTCTTTATTTTCTCCAATCATTTCTTTAATCTCCTCTGCTTTTTCCTGCATATCACCGTTCACAGAAATCCCCACTATCTTTCACTTCTCTCCTCCCATCATTGCCTCTTCTACTATTAGTCCTTCTTTTTGTTCATTCCTGTCTTTCTTATCTTTCTCTGTTATACATTCATTTCTGACTCCCATCACCATTCCTCCCAGTGCTCTGCCCTTTTTATCCTTCCTCTTTGCATTTTGCACTTTCCATTTGTTCTATTTTTCGCAGCCTTTCCATCTCCTTATTCCCACTCTCGCCCCCAGCACAATCCCCGTTCGAGGTTTCAAGTTTCTTCAACGTACCTCTCATCTCCTCCACCTTTGTATTATTATCTTCTGCCTGCTTCTCTAGTTTTTGCTCCAATGCCTAGATCCTCTTTTCTAACTTTCGCTGATTTCTTCTCATTTTTTTATTTCTTTCTTAACTTTAGCCATTTTCCGTCTAATTTCCTCCATCAATATGCTCTCCCCTTTTCTCCTGCTTTTCTTCATAAATCCCCATTACCTTTATCATCACTTCTCGAATTTCTTTTTGTCTTTCCTCTTTCATCGACACTTCACTTTCATCTCTGCTACCGTCAGCACCCTTACTTTTATCGCTATTCCCTACCAAACTCTGCTATTCCGGCGGCGATCTAAACATTTTCTGATATTTTACGCCCCCCTCGATATCTTCCTTCTCTTCACTGCTTTCCCTCGCCCCTCTTTTATTACCTCCCCCTTGCCTTCCTCTCCTTTATCTCTTCTTTCAGCGTACTGAACACTTCCTGCTCTAACTCTGTTTCCTCCGCGGAGATACTCGCTCCGCTAGCCATGAATCAAATTCAAACTTTCCAACCTTCTATACTTCCCTGCCTCTATCTAATGTCGCTGTCTGGTACCTGTCTCGCTTTTCTTTGTCGCTACCCAACCCTGCTACTACCAATCCGTCAACACAGTCCTCCTAACCTGTCACAAATCTCCAAACAAACTTCTACACAAATCTGTCTCAATCCTCCAAAATATCTACCTCCCCTTTGTAATATCACAATCCCTCAATTAATCTCTCACATCCACACCCTTCTACACACTTCCACAATCCACTCACCTCAAATGTCACGACAATATCAGAAAAACTCAGCATCAACAATTCCCACTACTTTACACTTTCATGCCGGCAACGGAAGTCCACATTTCAAATTATTTTGTTGCACATTAAAATGGTATAAAATTGCAGGATTAGAAATGAACGTCTTTTAATATTTGAATCAATATTTTAAAAAAATTAAAATCCTAACTTCAGATAAATTGGAAAGTAGGACTATTAAAAATGAGGAATGTTCAAAAGAATTGAACAAATGTTTAGTTTAAAACGCTATTTGGGAAGGTTCTGTATTCAAATTTTATTTAATTTTTGATCATTTGTCACCCTCCACAAATTATTTTTTTTTTGTAAGAAAATAACACCTGATTTTTGTAAAAACTAACAAATACGAACTTGATTGCTGGCCCAATTGCATAACAGCAAGGAAGAAGCCATTATACAGGGGCATTTTCATATTCCATGCCTTTAAAGTTGCATTCGGATCGGCCATTCGTTCAAGTCCGTTCATCTTCGGATCAAGTTTATCATAGTTTCCATGGTTGCGTTCGAAACTTCAAATGGATATAAGTGTCAAAAAAATATAGGTTATTTTATGTAATAATTCCAAATAATAAAAGTGTTTCATTAATATTGAAGTGAGACTTGTGGACTGAGAAGTAAACATCAATTTTCTTCTGTACCAATAACATTATGGAATAGCTGCATGTTTATTATACTTTCGATTGATTATTCTTTACCAAAGAAATGTTTTGTGGTTTCGTATGTTTATTACTGACAGTGTCGGCAGTAATAATTTACACAATAATTACTCAATAATAAAGTAACAATCATTACTTATTAATAATTTTAATAAGTAACACATTAATTCTCAAATTAATAGCTGATGTTCATTGTTTTTTTCCACAGATCGATAATAGATGAAATTCACATCTGGAAATGCAGATGCTTTTGGTGCATTTCAGCTGGTTCATTTCAATAAATATTATTGGAAAACCGTTATCTCTAGACCTCATCCCAAAACTGCGGATTGATAAGCCTAAAATTAATTCTGAGTCATTCTGATGATATAGGTGTATCAAGAAGATATCTCGAGGTAATTTAACTTGCCTGAATTTTAATTAATAAAATATTTAGGGATTTTTTTGTATTTCAGAAAATGTTTTCTCTCGACCTCATCCCAAAATTTTGTTTGGCAAACTATTAAAATCAATTGGAGACTCGTTGGTGATAGGATTGTTTGAAAAACTTATCTAGACAAGATAATTTAACCCAAAATTGTTATCCCATTTTTTAGAAATTATTCTATTTTCGAAACTGCTGTCTCTGGATCTGATTTCCAAACTGGCATTTGATCAGCCTTTAAAATTCATTCTAATTCATTTTTACGATATAGGTGTATCAAAAAGATATCTCGAGGAAATTTAACTTTCCTGAATTTTAATTTATGTATTATTTAGAGATTTTTTTGTATTTTAGAAAATGTTTTCCCTGGACTTCAACTCAAAATTCGGTTTGATCAGCCACTAAAATAAATTATACACTCGTTGATGATAAGATTGTATCAGAAATAAATCTAGACATAATATTTTAGGTCAGAATTGTTATTTCAATTTTTTTAGAAATATAAATACAGGACAAAATCCAACTGAAAAGATGACATCTGAAGTAAAATTTACGGAATTGGTGTCTTCATTTCTAACGGCATAATTACAGCTTAAACGAGAACTCATTCAAATACACTAAAACAACATTATGAGTAGATTTGAATTACACTAAAAGATTTTTATTTTCTGATAAGATACCAGTAATGTATGAATTTAATATTTAGACCTGATAAAATAGATAATTATAGCAAAATTTCTGAAAAAATTCGAATAAAAATTCTGGCCCAAAATATCGCTTCTAAATTTATTTCTGCTTCAATGATAAATTAAAATTCAGGCAAGTTAAATTGCCTCGAGAATTTTTTTTGATACACCTATATCATAAACATGAATTAGAATGAATTTCAAAGGCTGATCAAATACCAGTTTGGAAATCAGATGCAGAGATAGCACCCGAGTACAAATCTTAATGGGGTATTTTTGAGGGCCTGACGGGGTTTCCTTATTTTTATTAGGGTTCGCATGGAGCAAATTGTCAGGAGCCGTACTAGTTTGGTTACAGAAAATTGTTAGGGGCCGTCAAAGGAAATTTGTTTAGGCCCTTAATAAGAATCCTTATTATTTCCCAATTAATGTTAGGGGCCCCCGTTAAGGCCCTAATAGGGCCCTTTGTGCAATAAATATTTGTGCAAAAATATCTAACTAAAAACCAAATTAAATCTAGCGATCTTCCAAGTACAGTCGCTATTCTGCAGAGTTCCTGGATGCTGCAATTGCGAATTATCATGTCACTTTAACGAATACTATGAAGAGATCTAAATTACGTTATCGGCGTACACTACAGTTAAGACAGCACTATAAATTATGAAAAAAATATTGTTAAAAAATAATTTATAAATAAGCGTACGGTTATTTCTTACAAATATTTCCAGATATACTTATAATTAATCGGCATTTTTAAGTTATAATGCTTATAATGCAATTAAAATTTTGCACGCAATGGGTGGGAGTTGAACGCATAAACCTAAGCATGCAAGTCAATAGTCTTAACCACTAGACTATTACACGAGTTGTAATCTGTAAAATAATTTAGAAATGCATTCGTAACTAAGGGTGGCGACCTCAGAAACGCTTGTACAATGGCTTCTTTTCTGCTATTGTGCAATTCGGGTAGCAATCAAGTTCTCCATGTATGTAAGCCCGAGTGTGTCCACCCTGTATATATTAAAGGTCCGCTCAAGGTCATTTTTGTTCAAAAAGCTTGTTCCTGAATAAATAGACTCTTATGGTTTCCGATTTCGTTCTGTCACTCAAAGATTGTGTTTTTCATAGAAAACATTGAAAAGTGCTTTTTCACGTGTATAAAATTATAATTAAAGGTCACTCTGGGTAATTTTGGGTGCAAAATATTGATTTATAAAGAATATTTGTCAAACGATAAAAAGGATTTCTTCGCCCAGGATACAAACGTAAATTGTACTATAGTAAAAACAGCTGGGAAAATTTAAACGAAAGCCAAATTTGGTGAAGAAAACAAACCTTTGTCGACACTTTTATTGCAACCATTTAATGGAAGACAAATATTGTTTATAAAAATAAAAATAGTACAATTTTTAGATACAATTCTTAAAATAAAAAATCTGTGTTTCAAAGCACAATCCAATCTGATTATTCTTTCAAAAGTTATCCGATATGCAGCCAACCACAACAAAAATAACAATGACGACGACGCCGGAGAGACTAGCAGACACCGACGTAAAATCTTGTTTTTCTGACTCAAGGGCCCTCAAAATTACGACATTTCGTAAAATTAGCGAAAGTCTTTTTTCGCAAGAAACTAATACCTTCTCATTTTGCATGAAAATGTAGAAAATTATTAACAAGATTTGTAGAAAATCTTCCAAGGAATAAAATGATTGTCCCGTAAGTTAGAACCGAAAAATTACTATTTCAAAAAAATGAAAGTTGTTCGAAATATTGAGCTAGACTCGCGACCGGGAAAAATCGGGAAACGAAAGTAAATCTGAAAATTTAAATGCAGTTCGAGTATTCAAAATTTAGCAGGATTGATTTTACGAGACGATTCTGTATCTGTTCAAAATGATATAATTTACACATTTTAACGTAAAAATTTGAACTAATTTAATTCAAAAGCCTTCATAGTGACACAAGTGTAAGCGTTTGGATTAATAACTTCTTAAATGAACGCATTTATTCGATTTCAAAATCTTTTTGAAATATAATTTCAGTATAAAATATTCCATTTTTAATTTATTTAGTTTGGAAATTAAAAAAAAAACAGAACAATTGTCAGTAGTAAACAATATAAAAATGTATTATCACAATTTGTCACAGTCTAAAAGATATTTAAAAGTTCCAAAAAATTTCAAAAATAATTTGTAATGATTTGAAATAATTTAAAAGAAAATTGATACGTTTGATGATTTTAAAATTAAATGTTGACTTTTTATTTTGAAAAATTACATAATTTTAAGAGGAGGTAAAAAAATATGGGACCACTAAAAAATCCCTAAGGGATGACTGAAAAATTCCAAGAAAAGAAATCTTGGGCACCTGAATAATAATTGTATAAAAATTGTATTAAAAAATACATAAAAAAATACGTGCGCTTTGAAAGAAAAACATATTCTGCCTAAATTTTCTTCGTACCTACATAATAACATTTTTGGAGAAAACTTTAGAGGATTCACTTCAACAAGGATTTTTATTGAAATTTATTTTTTTTTATTGAGAAAAATTTCGATTTTTTCGATTTTTTTTGTATTTTTAAAAAATACTATGCACGTTTCAAACACAATGTTTCATCCAGAAATATATATTCGATTATTGAATGTTCAAGAAATAAATAATATTTAATAAACAATCTTTTGGATTGTTTAAATTCAGGAATTGTCTAGATCGGATATTTTATATTTTATTTTTTTATTTATATTTTATTTAAGGATTTTTCAGTCGCTTTTTGCAAAAAATAAAATTACCCCATCACTGTATAAACTCCGAAATTATAACATTGTCGAAATATGAAAGTCCCGAATTGGAAAATTTTCGAGAATTTATAATCTTACCGAATTTGAGAATTCCCGACATAAGATTCCCGAATTACACAACATCCGGGCTAGACAAATTCCTTATTTGAAAATTAAAAAAAAAAATAGTTTGCTAAAAAATATATATTTTTTTTAATAGAATGATAAAATATTTATGCCAAAGAAAAAACTTTTTGATGTTTAAAGTTTCTAAAAATTATTGTATGAATTTAAAATAACAATAATTGAACAAATGTATGATTGGATAAACAATGTTGTTTGAAAATCTGAATTGTATTATTGTACATTACAGAAAACGCTCGCAAAAATAAAATTATTATTAAAAAAAATAAAAGTCGCGTTAAATCAGTCTGAACTGAATCCTGCAAAGTTTGTTTCATTTAAAAATCACGTGTTTTAAAATTTATTTTTCTATCACATTTTTGTACAACTATTGTTATTTCAAATTAAAACATTAATTTGAAAAAATAAACATTAAACAAAATTTATATCATAAAAATATTTGATTATTGTATTTTTAATAAATAAATAATATTGATCACAAAACTGTTTTCTCAATTTCTGGAATTCGGGAATTTTCTAGTTTGTATGTTTTGTAATTGGAGAGCATTCGGCCTGGACTTTTATTATTCCAGAATTTTCAAATTAGATAGTACTGTAAACTGTCCAGAATTTCATTATTCTAGAATTTTCATATGCGCGATTTTCAGATTTCGGGAAGTTTACAATGTCGGGAATTTTATTATACGGGATTTTTCAGTCGTCCCAAAAATATTTTAAAAATTTTAAAAGATTTATAAAATTGTAAAAAAATCTGGAAGATTTTCAGGCAATTTTTTTGCGGAATTTTACCAAATTTTTACGAAAAAATGGGAATTATTAAAAAATATATTTAAACATTCTGAAAAAACTAAGTACAGTTAAAATGACTAAGTACGGGCGAAGTAAATAACTAAGCACACAGCTTACTTTCGAGTAAGCTGTATCAATTATGATAGTTTAAAGTTTATTTTCAAATACATTATATAGAACATGATATTTTTTATGAATATCGCAGTGTAATGTTCTTCTAATTTTGTTTGCCAATGCGAAACATAATCTGGCTTGGAACTGTCGTCTTAACATCTAAAAACCGAAAGAACAATTTTCCTATCACTTGGAATTAGAATTATATTATTATAAAAACGTTAGAGTTTATAGTAATTTAGAAATTGTAAAATACATACG
This sequence comes from Belonocnema kinseyi, assembly GCF_010883055.1. Lineage (NCBI taxonomy): Eukaryota > Metazoa > Arthropoda > Insecta > Hymenoptera > Cynipidae > Belonocnema > Belonocnema kinseyi. The sequence continues at coordinate 38,944,404 of NC_046659.1, forward strand.
AGAACTTGATTAGACGAATAGTCTAAAAAACTCCATGGAAATTGCAGACCACAAAATTAAAAATGAAAACTAAATAATATTAAAGAACTATATTATAAAAAATATATACATAGAATGTAAATTATAAGAAATAATTGTGGAATTAGTGTAAAATATATGAAACCGTAATATAAATTACTTATCGACTTTTATTCGTGGTATTTATTAAAATAACCATATTTTGCAAAGTTATGAATGTAAACATGTTTTATTTGGCAATTTACTTTCAATCTAAATGGTTCTTGTCCGAGCTAAGTTACCATAAGTGCGCCTCGAGGTCCTCGAGGGGCCTACTGAGAGGTGCTTACAGCGCTCCAAGTGGCTGTTGGCAAAATATATTGATGGGACTTCGTGGGTGCTATCTACAGGTGGCGGTGTATAGAGGGAAATTACTTTCTTCGCCGGACGCGCCGTCTATATTTATGGCGGGCAGCTAAGTCCGCACTACATCTACGGTTATTATATCTTTTTCGCAACCCGTGTATATCCAGTGATGCCAATGGTAGGTATCCAATTCGCCTAAAGTTCAATTGACCAAAATGTCATTTCACCTAATAAGGTATAGTTTGTGCACAGTGGTAAAATGTGTTCGAAAGATGGTCGACGTGTATCAAAAAGCTAGAGAATGATGCCAGAAGTGTCCAATTGGCAGCATGACCTTACTAAACGTATTTATTGCCACGTGAAGTTTAAAATTACCAAAGAATTATATTAAATACGCCAATTATAATTATTTATTGTCAAATTTCTGACTTAAAAATAGTTCAAGAATAATTGGTTGATTAATGAAACAGAAGTGAAGTGAACGTTTGAGTTGCATTTGTGAATTGTGAAGAAGTGGAGAAATAAGTATGTGTTTATGTTGAAACACCATGAACATTAATAATTTCAAAAGAATTAATGTACATTTTTTTCCTGAAAATATGCTGAAAATAATTTGTCTTGCTAATGATAAGTGTTGGGGGTCACGGGTAAGGTTATGACTGTATACTTATCATTTGACAGGTGTCTCATTGTTTTGTAGGTTATTTTTCAGAAGGAGACTGAATAAATAAGAAATATATTGTTTGCAGACAAACGAAAAATACAAATGTTCACTGAAAGCAATTGGAAAATAAATTGTTTGTTTATGAAAATGAAGCGAAGTGAAGGTTTTAATTGACTTCATTTAACGACTCTGCATCCGTGAATATTGAAGCCATTGTTTGAAAAAATGTGTCCATGATTAAATGTCATGAATATTATTAAATTATTAAATATTCGGAAAATAATTTTTCTTTACAATTACAGGTTTTGAAGATGAAAATGGCAAGATTATGAGTGTACGTAAAAGTTGAGCGGGTGCTAATTGTTTTCGAGATTACAAGTACTGTTATTGTCTTTGACATTTATGTATGAGTAGGTTGTGGTTTTGAAAATAAATACTCTTAAAAAAAACGATACTTTCCTAATCACTCTAATTCTGATTCATTGTTAAACAATTGTCTTCGTTGTTTGTTATTTCTTTTTGGGCCTCCCAGCGAAACAGTCTTGTCGGTGCCGCAACATTGATCTTTGCCGGCTTTTTTCCCGCCGGGTGTGAAGTTCCGAAAAGCATGTAGTGATGTATTTTTCATTCACTACTTACGAATATGGTCATGAAAATTGGAAACAAATATTTTTAAAGGTCAGAGATATCAGCCAGAGATATCAGCTTTCTTTTAAAATTAAAAAGTATTAAAAATATTTGTATATTAGAAGTATTTGTTCTATTTTATTAATTCCTTTAGTTATCGAAAACTAACTGCTTTAGCAAATAAGAATTGTTTAAAGAAATAAAAATTTGTTTAACATTACAAGAAATGTATCAAAATTATATAGTAACTCAACAAAAAGTATCATAGGATAACAATTTAAAAAAAGGGGACATCTCTGTCTCAATTTTTCGAAATTTTGAAAATAAATAATAAATAATAATTTCAATAATTATTAAAATTATTAAATAATTGAGAAGTACCCTTATGTAAAAAAGGTTTTTAGAGAAATTTGCTACTTCAAGCATTGACAAAATATTTAATTTCAATCAGAAAATATGATTATCTTCACATTTTTTGGCAACAAACAATTATTAAAATAATTTACATTTGTTTAAACAATTTCAAATTGTTTAAAAAGACATAAATATTAAAATTATCCATGAGTAATTATTTGTATGAAAAGAACGACAGAAATTGCTAAAAAGTAACAACACGTAAAAATGTATTTTTTTTATTTTTGGGCCATATTTGTGGCGTTGCAGGAAGGGTGAGTTGGAAATGAAAGTTATTAGTATGGTTTTATTTCATATTTCTTGTGTAGCTCAAGAAACGTTTTTTGGACCACCCGAATATACATACAACGTTCCATTGATAGCATCAAAAGCCAATGATGAACAAAATAAGTTTCAATTTTCAATGCATTACTCTACAATTGCCCGACAATCACTTCCGCGTGCTTTAAATATGCTTTTACGCCCATAGTGTTTACATTTCGCAAAAAAACCTACAGTTTGAAAATTTAGCATTGTAAATTATGTTTTCAGGTATTTCCATGTTCATTGTCCATAATGAACGCATCGAAATACACCAGTATCAGTACGTTAGTGACGTAGTTTTTTAAAGATTAGACCTTTAAAAATATTTTTTTCCAATTTTCATGACCTTATTCGTAAGCAGTGAATTAAAAAATACATCACTACACACTTTTCGGACCTTCATACCCAGCGGGAAAAAAGCCGGCAACGAGCAATGTTGCCGGTACCAACAAGATTGTTGCGTTGCCGGCGTCGGAAAAATTGCTCCATTGCTGGCAGCGGCAACATTTGTCCGTTGCCGGTGACGGCAGGCTAAACCGTATGACATTTAAGCATGAACACATTCTTTCAATCAATGGCTTCAATATTCACGGATGCAGAGTCGTCAAATGCAGTCAATTAAAACCTTCACTTCGCTTCATTTGCATAAATAAACAATTTATTCTTCAATTGCTTTTCAGTGAACATTTATGTTTTTTGTTTGTCTGCAAACAATATTTTTTTTATTTATTCACTCTCCTTCTAAAACATAACCTACAAAACAATGAGCCACCTGTCAAATGATAAGTATACAGTCATAACCTTATCCGTGACCCCCAACACTTATCATTAGCAAGAAAAATTATTTTCAGAATATTTTCAGGAACAAAATGTCTATTATTTCTTATAAAATTATTAATGTTTATGGTGTTTTAACGTAAGCCCATACTTATTTCTACACTTCTTCACAATTCACAAATGCAACTCAAACATTCACTTTGCTTTTGTTTCATTAATCAACCAATTATTCTTGAACTATTTTAAAGTCAGAAATTTGAAAATAAACAATTAAATTCTGCGTATTTAATACAATTATTTTGTAGTTTTAAACTTTACGCGGCAATAAATAGGTTTAGTAAGGTCACGCCGTCAATTGGACACTTCTGGCATCATTCTCTAGCTTTTTGATACAAGCATAATATAATATATTATATAAATAACAGTTTATTTTCATGGAATTCTAAAGACCAATTTATATTTTACAAAACATTTCATTTGAAAAGAAATTCTTTGGAAAAGTAATTGAAAATAATTATTTATAAGTTTTTAATATTTTGTAGGTATTTTTCTGAAAATTTATATAATTTTATAACCTATAAGTACATAAATTGTCGCAACTGCATTGTAGTTATGCTCTTTTTTGTTACTTTGAGCGTCGTTTTGTCACGTCTCACTGGAAAAAAAAAAACAATATTCTGAGCTATTACACAATTTGTATACATTCATCTGCATATTTTAATAAATATTTATTTAAATTACATGACTTCTTTTTTAATGTCATTTTGAATCGCGCGCCATGTGTGGCTAACCAGCACTCAGCCCTAACGCAAGCGCAGTAGCACAGAGTGTTATCATTGTGTAATATCCCGACTGGGGTTACGGCGCGAACGCCGATCTTATTCAAAATTTAATTAGAGTTTAATTGAAATTTTAATTGAATTGAAATTAATTAAATAAA
>NC_046659.1:38948591-38969977 GCF_010883055.1 Belonocnema kinseyi
TTCCCGCTTGGGCCTCGCATCACTCTTCTCCTCTCTCTCGCTGGCTTTTCCCGCTTTTCTCCTCTCGCTCTGCCGATGTTCGCAGGAGGTTGACATGTGTGTTACAGGCGTCGCAAACGGTTTGGACTCTTGCCCGAAAAGTCGTAAAACTCGAAGCTTGAGTTTTTTATATCGAAGGCGACTTTGTCTCCTCTTACAGCCTGTCGTTATCGCCTGTCGAGTTTAAAATTTCGTCGCGTTCAAGTGACCATGAAATTTACGATTTCCTTCTCGTGAGAACCGATTTGAGGAAAAGCGTGAGAACTACGCAGATGTGAGAACTGCGCAAAAGGTTTCGACGACGCCAACAAGCTTCGTGTACTTAATATACTAGCTACAATCATATTCTATATCTATTTGAATATACGCGCGGATAACTACTAAAGATTGACTACACCTGTTCATTCAATTACGACACGTGACGGTCCAGTACGTCACAGTGTATATCCGGTCTTCGCCAAACGCACAGTCAGTGGTCCGTGCACATTGTGAAGCCTCGTGCTAAAAATTGGAGAAAAATATTTCAAATATGGCCGCTTAGGGAGCGTCACGTGCGCTCACATGAGACCTAGGGGAACTAAAATCGCAAGCGACCGTGCGGGCGGGATATTTAAATTAAAAATATTGTACTTATTAATGTTGTCAATAATTTGCAATACCATTTACTGACATCATTACATACGAAAATTGAAGTATAAAATAAAATCAACAAATGGTATTCTAAATTATTACACTTGTTATACAACTATGGTTAACCAATTATCTTCTCTATCGTCGCTCGGTACAAATTCCAAAAGGTGTTGTTTCCTTTCCTTATAATTAAAAATGGAATCATATAATGAGATGTGCAAATTGTTATTTTTATAGATAAATGAATTGAACAATTCCATCACTAAATGCCATTATAAGGAGGGCAATCATTTATGTAAGAAATGTTTGTGAAAAGTTATTCCACAAATTAAATAATTTGGGCAAAAAGTTTTGCGGTTGGGTTCTACTTACGGTCCATCGTAGACAACTTTTCACGAACAATTACTGTAAAAACGATTGCTCTTCTTCTAATGCATTTAGAAGCGGATGTTTTTCATTGTTCTATTCACATAAATAACAATTTGTACTCACCTCATTATCTTATTATTCTATATTCAAATTAGAATTCGTTGGCACATGACAGTTCATCCTGCTGACATGGCGTTGGCAGTCGACAATGTCGGCGCTACCATTCACTGAAAAAAAGTTCTAGTTAAAGTTACTAGACGCGCCTGGTTAAAACATTTCTAGTTATTTTAATCCGAAATTATGGTTAATATGACTAGAAAATTCTAGTTAATGAACTCTGGTTTATTTTTTCTGGTTAAAACTGTTCAAGTTAATATTTCTGGTAACAAAAGTGTAGGGATCTTTTGTCGATTTCCAGAAAACTGTCTTGTCTTATTTCATTTTGCTGGATGTATCAATTGACTCTTTGGCGTAAATGTCCAATTCTCCAACAATCGCGATTTGTTAATTGTACTTTCAGTTATATAAGTATAAATAATTATAGTAAAACGTGAATTTAGTTGTGTTATAAGAAGAAATTGCGCGTTATATGTCTAAACATCAGTGTCACAGGAATATTTCCAAACCAGGCACACATTTTTTGGGTGTCTTTGAAAAGTGTTCTATGAAATATTAACATTGTGAAAATAAATAAATAAAGTGAATGTTCTAGAATGTGGGCGTTGAGCAAGTGGTCTACATGTATATGATGTAAAATCACGAACACAATAGCCGCAACGAATAGTTTATATAACGTATATCTATTGCCATTTATTACTACATATATTCACCTATAGATTTTAAGGAGACCAAATTATAGCAAAGCCGAATATAGTTGCTGCACTTTGTTGTCAGAAACTTTTTTTGGATTATTTTCTATGGAAAAATGTAACATGTAGTCCTTTTAATTTCAGAGGGGTTAGGAAGACTCCATGAAGGTAGAAGAGTATCGAAATTTAATGGTCAAAAATCGACATCTACCAGAATACCTGGTTGAGTTTATCAGAATATCTGGTTCAGTTTACCAGAACATCTGTTTCAGTTTACCAGAACATCTGGTTATGTTGATCAGAACGTTGTATTCTTCAGCTACCAGAAAACTGTCTGGTAAATATTTCTGGTTAACCTTACCAGAAGTTCTGGTTACATTTATCCGAATTTCTGGTAACATTAACCAGAAAATTCTCAACAAGAAGCCTCTGATACTTTTAACTAGAATTTATAGTAAGGGCATATTTAACACTCTATTCTAGTTGAATTAACCAGAATTCTGGTTGTTTCAACCAGAATTTTTATTTAATGTACTAACAATTTCAAAGTTCACTACACTTTCGCAAACTCAAAATTTTTAAAGTCCCTAGAAAGGACCCCAGATCTATGCTGGCTTCACGCCCGTGGGAGCGTGTCTAGGGAAAAAAGTAAATGCACACGGGCGTAAGTATCACGATGCTTGCTGGCATAAGTGCCATGCTTCATAGTGTGTCACATCGGCGTCAGTGATTTTTAGAGCACGTGTTGATTCTGGTATTTTGAAGTTTCTCCGTCAGAAATTATGAATTCTGAGGAAAAAAACAGTTGCCACAAAAGTTACTTTTTATGTTTCAAAATTGAAGCTTTCTGATACGCGCCGATCTTTCACCAGAGCGTTCTCGCACATGCTTTTCTGTTTTAAAACGCTCTTGTTGCAGTTAAATAGAGTTAACCAATAACTCAAAAGTACCTTTTTTTCTCTTAAAGTCAAAAATTAAACAGTTACGCAACTCCATTATATGTCAAAATTGAAGCTTTCTGGTGCGTGCTGATCTTCGAAACAACCAGAATTCTGGTTAATTTTAGCTAGAATAGAGTTTTAAATATGCCCTTACTATAAATTCTAGTTACAAATATCAGAAGTTTCTGGTTGATGATTTTCTGGTTAATGTTACCAGAAATTCGGGTAAATGTAACCAGAAATTCTGGTAAGGTCAACCAGAAATATTTACCAAACAGTTTTCTAGTAGCTGAAGAATACAACGTTCTGGTCAACATAACCAAATGTTCTGGTAAACTTAACCAGATGTTCTGATGAACTCAGCCAGATAGTCTGGTAGATGTCGATTTTCGACTATTGAATTTCGATATTCTTTTACCTTCATGGAGTCTTCCTTACCCCATCTGTACTTAAAAGGACTACATGTGACATTTTCCCAAACAAAATAATCGAACAAAAGTTTCCGAAAACAAAGTGCAGCAACTATGTTCCGCTTCGCTATTTTATATCATATACATGTAGATCAGTTATTCAGCACCCATATTCTCGAAAATTCACTTTATTTATTCATTTTCAATCCAAAAAACGTTTAATGACCAATTAAAAATGACTGAACTGAGGCAAGTCTTCCTGGACTAATTGTCTTCCCGGTGGCATCTCTCCCCCGGAAAATTTTTCGGGTTCATATTAAAATATTAAAACTGCGGCAAGCCTCCCGGGACTAACTGTCACATCTGCGGCATCTCCTACCAGCGAAAAGTTTCCCCGGTGGCACCTCTCATCTCTGGCAAAATGTTCAAATTCACATCAAAGGGTAAAAGTGTAGCAAGTCTCTCACGACTGATTGCCATACCTGCGGCGTCTCTGGCCCGCAGCAAGACTCCAATGCGGCATTTCCCATTCTGGAAAAATTTTGCACTCCACATCAAACTGGAAAAAGGGCGGCAAGTCTCCCAGGATTAATTGTCACATTCGCAGCATCTCTCATCAACAGCAAGTCTCCCCAGCGGTATTTCTCCCCCCAAGAAATATTTTTCAGCACTTCCAAAGATGACGTAACTGCGGCAAGCCTTCCCAGCGGCATCTCTCTCTCTCGAAAAAAATTTTAAATACTTCCAAAGGTGGAACAACTGCAGCAAGTCTCCCCAGCGGCATCTCTCCCCCAAGAAAATTTTGTCAGAACTTCTCAAAATAGCAACACTGCGGCAAGTCTCCCCAGCAGCGAATGTCTCAAGACAATTTATTAAGTACTTCAAAGATGGCAAAACTGCGGCAACTCTCCCGAGCGGCGTCTCTCCCCCAAGAAAATTTTGAAAGAACTTGTAAAAATGGCAAAACTGCTGCAAGTCTCCCCAGCGGCATCTCTCCTCCAACAAATTTTCTAAGTAGTTTTAAAGATGGCAGAAATGCGGCAAGTCTTTCCAGCGGCATCTCTCCTCCAAGAAAATTTTCTAATTAGTTCTTAGAATGGTAAAACTGCAGCTAATCTCCCCAGCGCAAAGTGGCCGATATCGGGAAAAAGCTGGCCAAAAGACGGCAAAAAATTTTTCGTTGTGTTCAAGCTAGCATCCATAATTATAAAGAAGTGTTTTCTACACAACTTGGCAAAATAACAGTAATGTACTGATAAGGCATTTAGCATTAGAGCAAGTCAAAGTGACTCTCTTGGACACATCATCTGTTACTCTACTTAAACCTGGATTTGTGCTACGTCGTTTTGAAGGTGATAACAGCTTTTCTAGTGACTGTTTTCAGATCGCGTTCAGTAACGGATGTTTCTAAAGGTATAAACAGTATATTATATGTTGTTTTTTTCACCAAATAAATTTTCGATGTGTAAAAACTTTTTTTTAAACACAGTCATGCATCTCAAGTTTTCTCGTGTTGACATTTTATAAAAATCCATAAAAATAGTTAGAAGTTCCGCAAAGTTCCACGATAATATCATTTTTATTATGTAAAAGAAAGTATTTTCTTTCATTTTACGATAAAAGCAGCTGCGATAATTTGCGATATTTCATGAAACATCATTTAAAATCTTGCGGACTAAAGCTGGCCGGTGCGCTAGCTAGCCGCACTCACTGCAGCGAGTGCGATTTCCCGGGAAAGCTGAACAACTATCGCTATATGATTCGAATATACAAATCTATACACATTTGTTTTGAAAGTTGCTGATTACGAATTGATACTGTTCGATTAAAAATCGAAATAGCACATACGAAATGGCGGAAGTGTACTACTCAAAACAGGCGGGCATGAAATAAATTCAGTAAACTGGAGTTTTTTCCGGTCACTAATTACAAATTTAACTTTTTTTCAAAATATAAGTTGGCTGATTCAAAAATGTTTACTTGTACAACTCAAAATATTAGGATGTGAAACAATTTCATAAGCTTCAAAATTTTTGGTCTTTAATTACGAACCAGATATACTTGTCTGGCAGCAAATAGTTCATGCTTTTTTCTCTAATGAAACTTATATTCTTGTTTGCAAACTTTGTTTTTGTCTACGATTTAAGTAGTATACGTCCACCATTTTGAATCCGCCATTTTTAATTTTGGAAAAATGTGTCATATTCATATTCAGGAACCTCAAAAAGTAAAGCATACAAAATGTTGTTAAAATGGAATTGTTTTGAGTAATAGACGTCCGCTATTTTGAATTTTGTAAAAAATTCATATTCGTAATCAGCGATCTGAAAAACTAGAGCATACAAAAGTTTGTTGGCACGGAGTTCTTTTAAGCAGTAGAGGTCCGCCATTTTGGATCAGCCATTTTGAATTTGGAAAAATAAATTACATATTCGTGATCAGCGACCTCAAAAACGTAATATTGTGAAGTTTCGTGTAATTCCTATTATTTTTCAACTTTTGGCCAGCTTTTTCAGGAAATCGGCTACTGTGCAGCGGCATCTCTATCCCTATACACTTTTTTTTTAACTAATTCCAAAACTGGACAAACTGCGGCAAGTCTCCCCAGCGGCATCTCTTCCCCAAGAAAATTTTGTAAGAATTTCTAAAAATGGCAAAAGTGCGGCAAGTCTCTCTAGCGGTATCTCTCCCCCAACAAATTTTCTAAGTAGTTTGAAAGATGGCAAAAATGCGGCAAGTTTCCCCAGAGGCATCTCTCTCTCTCAAGAAAATTGGTTCAATACTTCCAAACATGGCAAAAATACGGCAAGTCTCCCAAGAGGCATATCTCTCCCAACAAATTTTCTAAGTAGTTTTAAAGATGGCAGAACTTCGGTAAGTCTCCCCAGCAGCATCAGTCCCCCAAGAAAATGTTGTGAGGACTTCTAAAAATGGCAAAAGTGCGGCAGGTCTCCCCAGCGGCATCTCTCTCCCAAGAAAATATTCTAATTAGTTCTAAAGAATGTAAAACTGCGGCACGTTTCCCGAGAGACATCTCTCTCCCAAGAAAATTTTCTTACACTTCCAGAGATGGTAAAATTGCGGTAAGTCTCCCAAGCGGCATCTCTCTTCCAAGAAAATATTATAATTAGTTCTAAAGAATTTAAAACTGCGGCACGTCTCCCAAAATACATCTCTCTTCCAAGAAAATGTTTAGCACTTCCAGAGATGGTAAAACTGCGACAAGTCTCCCCAGTGGCATTTATTTCCCAAGAACATTTGTTGAGTACTTCCAAAGATGGCAAAATTGTGGCAAGCCTTCCAAGCGGCATCTCTCTCCTACAAGAAAATTTTGTAAGGACTTCTAAAAATGACAAAAATGCGGCAAGTCTCCCCAGAAGTTTATTGATCTAACTTGCCGCAGTTTTTCCATCCTTGGAAATAGTTAAAAAATTTTATAAGAATAAAGATGCCGCTGGGGAGACTTGCCGCACCTTTGCAATCTTTCGAAGTAGTTAAAAAATGTTATTAAGAAAAAGATGCCGCTGGGGAGGCTAACTGCTGTTTTACCATTCTTAGAACTAATTGGAAAATTTTTTGGGGGGAGATATGCCACTTGGGAGACTTCCCGCAGTTTTTTTAATCTTTGGAAGTAGTTAACAAATGCTCTTGACAGAGAGATGCCGCTGGGGAGACTTGCCGCAGTTTTGCCATTTTTAGAAGTTCTTAAAATTTTTTCTTGAGGGATAGATGCCACTGGAGAGACTTGCTGCAGTTTTGACGCCTTTAAAAGTGCTAAAAATTATTATGGGTAGAAAAATGTCTCTCGGGATACGTGCCGCAGTTTTACATACTTTAGAACTAATTGAAATATTTTCTTGGGAGAGAGATGCCGCTGGAGAGACTTGCCGCAATTTTGTCATCTTTGGAAATACTTAAAAAATTTTCTTGGGAGAGAGATGCCTCTGGGGAGACTTGCCGCAGTTTTGCAATATTTAAAACTACTTAGAAAATTTGTTGGGGATAGATGCCGCTGGGGGCAGTTGCCGCAGTTTTGCCATCTTTGGAAGTACTTAACAAATTGTCTTGAGAGATTTGCCGCTGGGGAAATTTGCCGCAGTGTTGCTATTTTCAGAAGTTCTTACAACATTTTCTTGGGGGAAAGATGCCGCTGGGGAGACTTGCTGCAGTTGTTCCACCTTTGGAAGTACTTAAAAAGTTTTTTCGGAAGAGAGATGCCGCTGGGGAGGCTTGCCGCAGTTACGTCATCTTTGGAGGTGGACTTGAACATTTTTCTACGGATGAGAGATGCCACTGATGAGACTTTTTGCTGGTAGGAGATGCCGCAAATGTGACAATTAGTTTTAATATTTTAATATGAACCCTACAATTTTTTTCGGGGGAGAGATGCCACCGGGAAGACAAATAGTCCAGGGAGACTTGCCTCAGTTCAATCATTTTTAATTAGACATTAAACATTTTTTGAAAGGGAGAGAGGCCACTGGGAGAATATTTACAGGTGAGAGATGCCGCAAAAATGTCAATTTCACAGTGAAAAATGCCGCGCGGGAGAGAAGCCTCTAGGTAGAGATGCCGCAACTGTGACATGTCGCAGATAAGTCATGTTGTAAATGTGACATGCCGCAGTTGTGACAAACCGCAGATGAGGCATTCCGCAGGTCCGTCCACTCAGCGCCGCCAACAAAGCAAATTATAAAATGGAATACGCCATATTGCTTTTCTTTTTTTGCAAATTTTATGCTAAAAAAATTTTTTTTGTTTTTAATCTTCGGAGAAAAGGGTGGCGACGCTAGCTGGACGTCCACTCTGCGCCGCCACCTACGAAAACTCACTAAAAATTATTATAATGCGACAAACGATAAGTGGAGATTTTTTGCTTTTTTTGCTTTAGGGCTTTAAATTAATCACATGACACTTGAAAATTTCATCCTCTTTAAAATTTCCCTAAAACTGCCCTTCCACATGAACGCATGCAGCAGAACATTTATATGTATGAAAAAAGCAATAAAAATAATCAAACTTAGAAGCAACTGTTAGTTGATATTTTTTATCTTTTTTTGCTCCCCGATAATATATAATACGTTACCAAAAACTACCTCTAAGTCATACATACCCTCCCCTCGTAATCAAAAACGTTTAAAAAGTTTGAAAACCACCTTGAAAATTGCAAAAATGATTTAGACCTCCAAATTGATTACATTGCACTTCAAAATTTCCCCCTCTTCATACTTTCCGGAAAAACTACCCTTCCACGTGAATCTATGCAGCAGAACATATATATGTATGATAAAAGCATAAAAAATAATACAACTTAGAAAACACTGTTAGTTGATATTTTGTTGCGCTTTTTTTGCTCTTCGATAATATATAATACGTTCCCAAAAACTACCCCTAAGTCATACATACTCACTCCTCGTGATTACAAACGTTTTAAAAGTTAAAAAACCACCTTGAACAATATAAAAATAATTTAGGACTCAAAATTAATAACAGGAAACTTTCAAATTTCTCTCTTATTATAATTTCCCCCGGAACTACCCTTCCACGTGAACCTATGCAGCATAACATATATATGTATGAAAAAAGCATAAAAAATAATCAAACTTTGAAAAGACTGTTAGTCGATATTTTTTTTCTCTTTTTTTGCTCTCCGATAATATATAATACGTTACCCAAAAACTACCCCTAAGTCATACATACCCTCCCCTCGTCATCAAAAATGTTTTAAAAGTTGGAAAACCACCTTGAAGAATGCAAAATTGATTTAGAACTTCAAATTGATTACATGGCACTTCAAATTTCCCTCCTCTTCATAATTTTTCTGAAAAACTACCCTTCCATGTGAACGTATACAACGGAACATATATATGTATGAAAAAAGCATAAAAAATAATATAACTTAGAAAACACTGTTAATCGATATTTTGTTTTGCTCTTTTTTGCTCTTCAATAATATATAAGACGCTACCCAAAAACTACTCCTAAGTCATACATACCCTTCCCTCCTCATCAAAAAAGTTTTAAAAACTGAAAAACCACCCTGTACAATGTAAAAATGATTTAGAACTCCAAATTGATTACATCTTCCAGCGGAAGATGTTCTGTTGAATACATTCAAGTGGAAGGGTAAATTTGGGAATATTATGAGATAGAAATTTAAACGTATCATGTAATTAATTTGGAGTTCTCAGTCATTTTTACATTGTTTAAGGTAATTTTCCAACTTGTAAAACGTTTTTGTTCGCGAGGGGTGTGTATGTATGACTTAGGGGTAGTTTTTGGAAACGTATTATATATTATCGGAGAGCAAAAAAAAGAGGAAAAAAATGTCAGCTAACAGTGTCTTCTAAGTTTGATTATTTTTAATATTTTTTTCATACATATATACGTTCTGTTGCATACGTTCACGTGGAAGGGTAGTTTTGGGAATATTGTTATGAGAGGCAAATTTGCAAGTTTCATTTGATTAATTTTGAGTCCTAAATCATTTTTATATTTTCCAAGGTGATTTTTTAACTTTTAAAACGTTTCTGATCACGAGAGCCGAGTATGTATGACTTAGGGGTAGTTTTTGGGGAACGTATTCTATATTTACAGAGAGTAAAAAAAAGCAAAAAAATATCAACTAACAGTGTTTTCTAAGTTGTATTGTTTTTTATGGTTTTTTTATGCATATATATGTTCCGCTGTATACGTTCACGTGGAAGGGTAGTTTTTCGGAAAAAACATGAAGATGGGAAAATTTTGAAGTGCCATGTAATCAATTTGGAGTTCTAAATCATTTTTGCATTCTTAAAGGTGGTTTTCCAACTTTTAAAACGTTTTTGATGACGAGGGGAGGGTAGGTATGACTTAGGGGTAGTTTTTGGGTAACGTATTATATATTATCGGAAAGAAAAAAAAGAGAAAAAAAATCAACTAACAGTTTCTTCTAAGTTTGGTTATTTTTATTTCTTATTTCATACATACACTGAGAAAACTATATCGCACAAATTACAATATATATCGTAATTCCTGCGCTATATATCGTAATTATCGCTTTATAATAGCACAAAATCGTGATATCGTACATTGCAAGTTTTTACATTATATACCGCATAATTGTGCAATCTATAACGTAAAAAATGGGGATTCTCATCTGTCAGTAACATTTTGCGCTGTTGCTAAATTGTATTAAGTAAGTTCTAATTCGTCTAGAATAATGTGATTTATTTTGGAGGAAATATGTCAGTAAGTACATTTTTTTTTGTGTTTTATGTCGTTGATTCTACATGTTTTACTGAAATTTGCTCACTTCAGCGCGACGCAGTCGACGAGTTCAGAATTATTTTCCTAACCTCAGTGAAACTTTCGCCGAAATATGTTTAATCATTAACAGTTGCAGGTCTTGCCTGCAACAAATTTTTAATTATCTCTGTGATTATTTAAAATCTAGAGTCCTGATTTATAGCTCGAACTGACTCATACTCTGCCTTTTTCCCATTGCTGCTAAGGACGCCGTAGCAGACAGCAACAAAATTTAACTTCATTTTTGTCTGTGATATTAGTGCATTATAATATCGTACAAAGCTCCGGGACTTGATTGAACGTTATCATGTTGCGCTTTCTTGCAATATAGAGGTTTAGCGATATCATTGTGCGATATCTTTTTCTCCTTGTATAAATGTTCTGCTGCATACGTTCACGTGGAAGGGTACTTTTGGGGAAATTATAAAGAGGGCGAAATTTTTAAGTGTCATGTGATTAAATTGAAGTCCTAAAAAATGTTTACATTGCTGAAGGTAATTTTCCCACTTTCAAAACGTTTTTGATCACAGGGGGTAGTTGTGTAAGACTTAGGGGTAGTTTTTTGGGAAACGTAATATATGTCATCATAGAGCAAAAAAAAAGCAAAAAAATCTCCACTTATAGTTTATCGCTTTATAATCATTTTTAGTGAGTTTTCGTAGGTGGCGACGCTGAGTGGACGTCCTGCTAGTGCTGCCACCCTTTTCTACGAAGTTTAAAGAGAAAAAAAATGTTTAATGTTAAATGTTTAGCATCAAATAAGCAAAAGAAAGCAAAAAAAATATGGCGTATTCTATTTCATAATTTGCCTTGGTGGCGGCACTGAATGGACGTACCTACATTCCGCAGATGTGAGAACATGCCGCAGATTTGCCATACCTCAGATGTGACATGCCGCAGGTGTGACTTGCCGCAGAGAGACTTGCCGCATGTGGCATGATATAGACCCACACATTTTACACATTTTCAATTTATTTAAATAATTATTTTTAACAAAATATACAAAATTGAGACCTTTTTTGTGCCACATCAACTAATTATAAACGCTCGAAATGCCTTGGTTGCAGTTGGCCTCTTGGTTATTCTCGTTCTTGATTTTTTCAAGTCGGATTTTCAATTTTTTGGAAGCATATCTTTATATGAAATGTCATTCCACATATTTTTGTCCCATGAAAAAAGTTTCTAACTTTTTTAGTTTTCGAGATAATCACGAAATTTTTAAGTTTTGACAATATTGAAAATCATTATATTTTTGCGTTTTGCATATAATTGTTCCGAAAATTACAGTAATGATGAAATTTTGATTTTTTTCAAGGTTTTTTTTAATAATTTATTCCCGACTCAAGTCACAAATTACGCATTGACACTTTCAAACACTTCGTTTTTCTGACGAATTTGGAAATAAATAAAACTCATAATTACTAAACATTCGAGGAGGGTTCAAAGAAGTTTTTTGAAACACGGAAAGTAATTCTGACTTGTGGCTTACGAATAACAATTAAATAACGACCTGATGCTGGACCGATACACGTGCTAGCTTGTTGTAAGGATGTGTCTAGGGGAAGCGAAGATCCAGCTGTTGCGGTCAAAATAAGAATTTCACAAAAAACAATTTCAAATCATTTGGTTACACAATCCCGAAGAATAAATGATCTGGATTAATAATAATATTGAATTCATATAAGCAGAAAAATAAATATTTTTTGGAAATTCTATCAATTTTTCACAATTTCCGAATATAATATAACCTGGCCAAGAAATGAGCAATAGGAAAAATAAAAGAAAGGATATTCTCAAACTTCTTTGTGCTCCTATAATCTATTTACCATATAAGGTAACTGGCAACAACTCATGCTTTGTTTTGATCGTGGTGTCAACAGGCAAGCTCTTCGCATCCGCTAGACGCATCCTTATAACAAGCTCGCACGTGTATCGGTCGAGTATTAGGTCTTTATTTAATTGTTATTGGTAAACCACAAGTCCTCCTAGAATTTTTGGTAACGATAAGTTTCACTTTTTTAGAAATTCGTCACCGAAACGAAGCGTTCGAAAGTGTCAATGTGTAAGTTACGACTTGAGTCAGAAATAAATTAATAAAAAATATTTGGAAAAAAAATTCATCATTACTGTCACTTTCTGAAGAGTTATATGCATGTTCCCTACAAATTTCATCCCGGCAGTCCTATTATTAAAGGAGTTAGAGCGAGCGGAACGCACAAATATAATGATTTTCAATTTGGTCAAAAAGTTATTTTCGTGATTATCTCGAAAACTAAAAAAGTTAGAAACTTTTTTCTAGAAACAAAAATATGTGGAATGCGATTTCCTGTTAATCGATGCTTCAAAAAAATGTATAATCCGACTTGAAAAAATCAAGACCGAGAGTAACCAAGAGGCCTACTGAAACCAAGGCATTAACGAGCGCGTACCGTTTTGAATGCGAGAGGCTCAAATGGTTATTTTTGAAATGTATCTTTTAACTGGAGTAAGGCAGAAAAGAGTAGTTCTTTTTGCCAATTTTTCAACAAACTCCATCGAAATTTGACATATTTTGTATTTTTACAATTTATTCATAATTTCTCTTAACAATTCCTATTTATTTAAATACTTTTTTCCGACAAAATATAAAAAAATTACACAAGCTCTGAGTAACTTGAACTATTGATTTAAATGGAAAATCAATACAATCAATTCACTATTTAGTTTATCTCATGAAATAAAAGACCTTACCGCCCCCTTTCTTATTTCCCAACTTATTTTCACATGAAGCACTACATCGAGTTGAAAATTTAGGATAATAAATAAGAAACATTAAGAAAGGTGAGTCTTATCCTAAACTTTAATAATTATAAAAAAAGCAACAAAAAAAATTATTTACGACAAACAACTTTTTTCATAATTATACAAATTAAGGACCAGAACCACCATTCTTAGTGCTTCTTGTTTAGTATTCCAAATTTTCAATTTGATGTGGCGCTTCGTGTGAATATAGGTTGGAAAATAAAAGAAGTGGCGGTAGGCAAGAATCCGCTCAATGAGGTTCACTGCGGTTATTCAGTGCCAGCAGTCATCTGATCTTTCGCGTTGTTTTTCAACAGCTGGTTAGGCATGACACTTCCCTAGCGCACCGAAGGAACCGAAAGGAGCTTCTACAAAGTACCCTTAAAGACCCCACCGAGTCCCCCTTAGGTTCCTGCTTTAAAAGCTCAAAAAACAGCAAGATCAACTTTTAAATTGTGGAAATTGGGATTTTGCGTTAAAATGTCCATTAGAAACTCACGGAGTAATGGCAATACTTTTTTTTGCAGCGTTGAAAATTTGAAAAAATGTCATTAACTTTTGCTGAAGCTGACTTTAAGCACATCCATAATTGCTCAAGTAGTATGTTGCGCACGATGTTTAAAAATAAAATTCTCTCTCATTTGTATCGCAGCGTTCTTGTCTGAGGTTTCCACTGCGTGGTGCTAGCATCCAGAGAATATTCTTCACGTTACCGACGAAACGCTTTTAATTGCTACTAAAAGAAGATGCACTTGAAGGCGCCGTCGGCCTATGTAAATGACAAGTATTTAATTTTTTTAAGTTTTCAGCGCTGCAAGAAAATGTATTGCGATTACTCCGTGAGTTTCTAATGCAAATTTTAACTTGGAATAATAATTTCAACAATTTAAAAGTTGATCTTGATGTTTTTTTGAGTTTTTCAAGAAGGAACCGAAGGGGGACTCATTGGGGTCTTTAAGGGTACTTTGTAGAGGCTCCTTTCGGTTCCTTCGGTCCGCCATCACTTTTTTCTAACCTTTGAAAAAATTATCTTTTAACAGCCGCACTTTACTCTGACAAAAATACATGAGAGTTGATCTGCAATGTGATAGAATATAGTTGAATGATTAAAAGAACTTCTTTAGTGAAGTTCTGTTACAATTATATGAAGCGCCTCATTCGACAGAGCCACAAAGTTGCAGTAGTACCAAAATCCCACTGCATAATTATTTTTAAAGGATTGCCGTACATCACAATGGGTTGGGAAGTAAAGGCCGGGACTGATCTTTCGGAGGAAGCGCTTAATACAATTGTGATAGAACTTCAGTAGGTAAGTTCGTTTAATCAATAAATTGTATTAAGCTGATAAGGAATCATAAATTATTTCGTAAATTTGTGTTTTAAGATCCACGAGATTATTAAATTGCATTTAGCATTTACAAAAATAAGCAGCTTCAAAGACGAAAAAGAAAAGGTACATTGCAACTGTATTACCATAATGAATTTCGCGTCCATTTAGACCAACTTTTCGATACTCGTTTTTGTGATCATAAACTGAAAGAGCATTCAGTAGTTAGTACCGATAGTATCGATGAAATTTTCTCATTGTGATAATATTATTTCAACGTACCTTTTGTTTTTTTTTCTTTAAAGCTGCTTGATATACTAAATATTATATTATGTTCTTAGTTAATTTAATGGATCTCACGACACAAACAAGGAGTCGTGGTACTTTGTCACATTGGTGTCTGGACTCGGGGGAAGTACATGGCGCATGGGTATGTGCGCATACGTCTTTATTATATTTTAACTACATTTGATTAAATTTTATTTCAATTTTCTTTCTCATATTTAGGAAGATAAGTCAATAGAAAATGAGAAATTGGAATGAAAAACAAAACTTGTTTCTGATGAGGTTGATGTTTATACCGTTTCTTTCAGCTGCGGATGTGGATGCATGGCGTATGCTGATGCTAAGCATACTGCTGGAACACTGTCGGAATTTTTATTTCTATTTGATCGTTTTTCTTTTTTATATAAAATAGCTACTATATTAGACAGAAGTTCCAGTGACAGTTGAAGAGATAACTGATCTTAATTTGGCAGTTCCTCTGCAAAATCTTTTTTTAGATATATCCTCTCCAATCTGAGGCCTTAAGATGAGAAGAACTGCTGATCTCAATAAATTAATGGATCCATATGCAGCTGCTTCCTCAAATTCCGTGGAGAGGAAGAACAATTCGTCCAGGATAGTAGAAGGAAAATCGAGATTCCAGTACAGTGGCAGAATGCCCACCATTTTTTCAGCGCTGAATCATACTGACGTAGAGATGAAGATGAAAGTTAAGCAGTACTAGTTTTTATAGTTTCAGGAGACATATTTTTTAATTTTTACCTCTGTTCGATAAGACCCATGCCACCAGGAGCAAGCCAATGTCTGGATTTCCAAAAGCTGTTCTAATTTCTTGAAAGGCTTCATATGAAAAACTGTACTAGGTTTCTGGTTCCAAATGACCAGATTTTGTGACATTTACACCATTCCTGAATATTTTTGGAAATTCTGCTTAAGTTTCGAAAACGTATCCCACTCATACGATTGACGTAAGAGATGGCAGTCGTCTTGTCGATGCGTAATAGGATTTCACAGTTTTTAAGATCATTGGCGTATCATTTTATACAAAAAAACTGCCTATAATTTAAAGTGAGTTTTACTAGTGAAACGAAAATATTCTTCTTCTTTAGTGCTCGATACTTTTCACGCTTGAGGTCCTTAATATGTGTCCAGCTATATTTGCTTGCTATGCAACAGGATCCTAAATTACATATCATTGACGCAAAATCTCGAATTTTTTAATACGAATGTACTTTGCAGTATCCTAATAATTGCAGCACTCTTTCCCTTTTTTCTGGCGGCAGCTAGATGGTAAAATCTAATTTGTGAAAAACTAGTTAAAGCTAGTTAAAGATCAAATTTTTTTAATTCGTGTTACAAACATAGTTGCATAACTCGTAATGCATTTGAATGTAAACTTATAAAAGACTTAAATACTATAATATAATACGTAATGGTATAACTGATGTAATATGAATAATTTAAATCATTATTTTATGTAGGATCTAATTTTGAATACTATCGTTGTCATTGTAATTAAACTAATTACGAGTATACTATTTTCGGAATAGTACTTTGAAATAGTTCAACATCACACCAGAGCCGCAACAGGGAAATTTGACGCCCTGGGAAAAAGTTATCTGGTATGCCCTTCATATACCCCCCTCCCTACATAAATTGGATTTTATGTTAAACATTATGTATAAAAGTAAAATGAACTAACAATGAAACATAAAAATTTTTTTGAAATAAATATTTTTTCTATTTTAAAAACTAATTTTACGTGTTAATTAATTTTAATGTTAACTAAATATAATTCTCTTAACTAACATAACAAATTCTGCCTGCCAGCGTTCACACCTGTAAAGTCGTCTGTCAAGTCGTAGAAATATATTGCTTTGCAACTTTGTTTTCAATTGATATCTTTGGCATACTTGTTAATCGCATTTGTCCCATCCTAGAATCAAAATAGGTTTTTATTAGCTTAAGTTTATAAAACTTCTTCCGTTCGAAGCATCTATAACTGGCAAAGTTAAATAATGTGGATATTTGGATACGATTTGATTAAATGAAAATCGTAAAGCGCTTGCAATACCTCTATAGGAGAGCAAGAAGATAACTCGAAATGAAGCTTCGAAGCTTGATATTCAAAACTTTTGATTTTACATTTAAAATCATATGCGTTCAAATCTTCATCATATTTTTGTGCTAATTTTTCTGCGTATGTTTTCAGATCAGCAACGCTGTCTTGTTTTAAGGTGTCACCGTAAAGAAAAGAAAAATGTGAAATAATCTCTTTTGTTTCTTCAACACGCCGCTTTATTTGTGTTATCAATGTATTTAGAACTTGATTGATTTGTAAATAAAATTTTTGTCGCGAATTAAGATACACACCTTGCTATTTTTTCAGAGTCCTGAATTTCGGAATTAAACCCTTTGTTCCACATTGTTAATTTCATTGACGTTGTGGAGGAGTTTGTTGTAAATTAGAAGAGTGCAAAAATAAACTGGAAATTTATTTGAACTAGTAACTCTTTTGTAGTGGCCATTGCATCTGAAGCTGACGGATCAGATGCATATTCACTTAGTTGTTTGAAAACATCCGCAAAATTCAAGTGCAAAACGTTAACTGCACTAGATCTAGCAGACCACCTCGTTTCACATATACGTTTAAAATATAATTTCAATTTTTTATCAAACGTTTCCATCGGGACGTTCAACCGCAGAAAAAGGTGTAGAATATTTGTCTAATACCAAAAAATTTTATCATCCCTGGGGTAACAGAAGTCGCGTTATTTCGGACCAAATTTAAGCTGTGAGTTTTGAAGGAATATACGTAGCATATTTGTTTAATTTCAAAATTCGACTTTGCTATCTTTGATATTTTCCAGACATGTTTGACTCATTATCACGATCGTATACAGAAGTCCGTAGACTCTCGTGGAGGGGGGATGTTCCCTTATTGAAGCTTCCAGTTAATCAAAAAAGTTTCCACTAGAGGCGCAGTAGTAGAGTAGTGGCGGTTTAATTAAAAATTTGAATGTGATAAAATCAATGTTTTTAATATGTCGGTTTGGGACCATTTCTTAAACACGGATATTTCAAAGAAGAACGATATATTATTTGCATTTCTTGGCCATATTTGACGCAATTTCTAATAATATTCTCATCGGAAAATGCATTTTACATACATGTGCTGTAGATCGGAAAACAATAATACTGAGCACACAATATTTTCATTCTCTTAGGAGTATAGGTTCAGTCGGCACTTTGAACGTAGATATTTTTCCTTTAAATTTTTCACTGTTCCCTTCGCACTTCGGCACCGAAAACGTCATTTTCCTACGGAATGCACAGATGCAGTGGACTGAATCAATATTCTTGTTCAGTGTCACTTTGACTTTTGAGGCTAGAAAACGTGTTTACATTTTCAAATTTTGTTACTACTCGACTATTACACCATATCGTGTGATGGCAAGATCACGAAACTTTTTGGCTTACGTAAGGGAACATCCACCACCACAAGAGCCCCTGGACCTGTGTATACGACCGTGCCCATTAACATATCCTTGACCTCTAACATCCTCAATATTTAAGATATCTTTTTTTATTTTTTGCAAAATCTCTGTTGCCAGACCTAATCCGGTGTTTTTCGTGAGATTCTATAAAATCAATAAAACTCTCCTTGACAGTCACTTTTTTATTTCCATCTACATAAACGCAACTAATGATTTTAGACATTTGTTCTTTTCTTCAGACATCTGGTGTGCAATCGAATAAAATATAAAAATATTTAGCACTTTTATTTCATCAATCATTACTTTTGAAACCTTATTCCCCAATAATTCAATTATTTCATTTAGAATTTATGACGAAAAATAAGATATGGAACCTTTTATATGACTAATAGTACTAGTTTATTAAATTTGTTTATAATGACTAGCAGATTCAATTTTAAATTAAAGAAAATACCTGCTTGAGAGTTTCCAATTTGTTCGTTTAAACCTCTAAGCGCAAGATTGTTTAATGTACAAAATAAAATAGCGACAAAAATCACTTTTAAAAAGTCACGCCACTTTTTTTTTGTTTCTACTTCAAATTGACCAGTGACGTAATCATTAGTTAACATTTTATCTTAAATATTTTTCTCAAGAAGTTTAAATTTAACATAGTGGTTATGCTGGGCAATGGAATGATCATGATCTAGCAATGTAGAACTTAGGTTTTTCCAGTTATATAATTTTTCTGCCGATTTCGTTAAAGGCAAACAAATGATCTAAAATAATTTTTAGAATGTTGCGAAGAGCCTGCGCCCCCCTGGGCTTGCGTCCTGGACACCTACCCTGGTCGCCCTACAGTAGACACGTCTCTATATCACATGGGCCTTTAACTCAAACAAATTTAGGTACATTTTTAGCCTCAGCATTTATTGGTCAGAATTCTCTATGCACCTTATTTGGCTTCTGTTTTCCATACCACAAAAGTTCTTTAGAGCAAAAATTTCAAAAATATATACAGATTCCTGTCGAAAATGTCCTGAACTGCATGATAAGAAATAGTTCTTAATTTTGGACTATGGACTAGGACAAAGTGAAAATTCTTAAATGAAAAGTATCGTTCAAGCGAAAGAAGAAGGATTTGCAATCTAGCATCTGAAATAAATCTGAAGTAATTAAAAAAAATTTTAATTCTTTTCAAGAAACATAGTCGAAATTTGAGATCTATTGGAAATAAAAAGTATCATATGAGAATTTAATAAACTTTTTTTGATTAGAATTGGTTGAAATTTGACTGAGTTATCGAATTTTAAGCTAATTTAGCCGCTGAATTCCCAAGTATAGGGTAAGCTGATATACAAATTGTCGTTCGTTGTTCGCTGAAACAGTACTCAGTTTTAATCGTAAAAGATCTGAAATGAATTAAAAACGCTAACTACAAGGTGCTGGCAAAAATTCGTTGTCGGTATTCCACGAATTTTCCTTGAATTCTCCCTAATGTCTCCCTAATCAATTTTTTATATTTCCTGACCAGTAATATTCAAAGACCAGAATTTTTACCTTGTTACTTCTTTCCCATAGAATCTCTTATGAACGGAATAATACAATTTACAATTGTAGAAATAATTTATTTTCTATCTAAAAAGTTGAGTTATCGGCTAAAATAGATAGCTACCTAACAAAATAGTTTAAATTTCTACAAATGAATTGAGTTTTGAACAAACTAATTGAATCGTTAAACAAATAGTTAAATTTTTACCCCATGAGAATAAATTTACAAACAGGATGACGAATTTTCAAGTAAGAAGTTTAATTTTCTCCCAATAAACACAATTTTCCAACAAAATACATACGTTTTCAAATGAATAGTTGACTTCAGGGCATATTCTAACAGACAGTTCTACCAAAATGGGCAGTTCTAAGAAAAAATGGGGAGTTCTAAAAGTCATTTGGAAGATGAGGAAAAGAAAAAGAGAAATAAAAGGAGAGAGAGAAAGAAAGGGAACGAGAGAGAGAGAGAGGTTTTAGGTGGGAGGGAGAGGGAGAGCGAAATGAGCCTGATTAAGAGATCTTGGACCTTTTTTTTTCTTTAGAAATTGTATAGTGTCAGGTCGGGCAGTTCTAAAAAATCCTTAGAATATACCCTAGTTGACCTATCAACTAAAAAATATAAATTTTTACAAAAAATATAAATTTTTACAAAAAAAGTAAATTTTTAACATAAAAGTTATATTTTCAATCAAAGGGATGTAATTTCAAACAAAAAACTAATTTTTAACCAAACAGTTGCAGTCTTAACTAAAAGAGGAAATTTTAACAACGAAGAATTATTTTCTACAAATCAAGCAGAATTTTCAAGTAACAAAGATACATTTTTAACCAAAAATAAGAAAATAAGAAATGCATTTTCACACGAAAAAAACACAAGCAGTTACATTTTTCATTAAAAAAATTTATTTTTGACAACTGAAAACAATATTTTAACTAAAAGGATAAATCTTCAACAACAGTTATGATTTTTCAACAAAGTGCTTTAACTTTCAAACAACTAACTGAATTTACAATTAAATAATAATAATTTCCAACAAAATAATTGAATTTTTAACTAAATAAGTAAAGTGTTTTAACCTGCGAAAGTGTATTATCAAAGGAAAATGACCAAGTTTCAAACAAAAAAATTAATTTCCTACGAGAAAGACAAGTTTTAAACAACATGATTTTTGAAACAAATTATAGAATCTTCATGTAAAGAAGATAAATAATTTTCTAGAAGAATGGTGGATTTTTAATCCAAAAGGACAAATATTCTGTCCAAATAGATAAATGTTTAACAAAAGCGGTTTAATTTTCAACCAAAAAGCATGACTTCCTAACAAAATATTTGAACTTTTAACAAAATAAATGAATTTTTAATGAAATACCTTCGAAAATTAATTTTCAACCCAGTAGTCGAATTTTGAAAGAAAAGATACTAAACTGTAACCAAAAACTAAAATAATAAAACCGCAACCAAGAAAGAGCCGTGGAATTTT
>NC_046659.1:38969987-38972211 GCF_010883055.1 Belonocnema kinseyi
CCCCCCCGTACTTTGTCCACGTGGACATATATTATGAAAATATAGATATTATTAGTCTTCCAAATGTCCGCGAGCTCGCGACAATTCCATGGACGTCTTTTTAAAACTCACTAAAATTTCAAATACTTTTGTTTTCATAGTCAACAGTTCGAAATTCGTTGACAGGCTCACAGCTGTTCGTGCATTTTGCAACAATTTATCGTTAAAGTGGACGAAAATAGGAGTGAAAAATCTTCATTTTAGTACTCTTCAAACCCACGGGGAATAATTGTTTTGATGCTAAAAACTAACAATAAGTTTGACTGGCAGCTCTTGCCTAGTGTCAAAGTTGACTGGCAGGCTGTCAAAAATGTCAAAAATTCGAGTGAAAAACGTAATTTTAGTACTCTTGAAACCCATTGGGGATGATTTTTTAGGTGCAAACAACTACCAAGAAGTTTGAGTGGCAGCTCCTGAGTGGTGCCAAAGTTGACTGGCAGACTGTCAAACATGTAAAAATTCGAGTGCAAAAACGTAACTTTAGTACTCTTGAAACCCACGGGAAATGATTTTTTGGATGATAAAAATTAACAATAAGTTTGACTGGCAGCTACTGAGTGCCGCCAAAGATGACTGGCAGGCTGTCAAACATGCCAAAAATTCGAGTGAAGAAACATTAAATAAACTTAAATAAAATTGGATAACGACTTTTTTCTGTACAAATAAGAGAACTACGATCTTATGTTCTATTTTTATTGACTGAACATATTTGACAAAAGGTTTATAAATTTGAAATAAAATTTGAGTTTAAGTAACTTAAAATAGATATAATATTTAATTCAGATTACAGATCATTCGTTCTCCGATTATTCATCTCCTTATTTATTTGTAATTAGAAATATTGAATATAACCTTAACTTGACTGAATGCATCATCTGGTCGAAATTTTATACCCTTTATCTGTTTTTTGTTCGTGTACGAACATTAAAGTTTCATTTATCATTCACAAATAAGTTATCAATTAATTCCTTAAATGACCATAAATAAGTAAACTCCTCAAATATTTACAGGCGTAATTTGACATAACCATACATGTAATATCTCGGATTTTTCAGTTGAACATTTTGAAAGTTAGAGGGTAACATTTTACTTTTTCAGATCTACAGATGCTAACTTCGAACATCTAGATTGTTGTCCTATAGTTAAACATATAATATGTTAACCCTGAACATCGAGATTTTACTTTTTAACGTCCATTTTTCTCCGTGTAGATGGAAATTTTTTTTTAATGGAAAGGACAAAAATTTCATTCGGTTGCTGATTAAAATGTTAGTCAATTTTAGCACTAGTCAGGAGCTGCCAGTAAAATTCTTTGTTAGTTGTTTGCACCAAAAAAATCATTCCCAATGGGTTTAAAGAGTACTAAAATAACTTTTTTTTTTAACTTGAATTTTCGACATGCTAGACAGTCTGCCAGTGAAATTTGACACCACTGAGGAACAGCCAATCAACTATTATCCTACTTTTTAGCACCTAAAGAATCATCCCCAATGCGTTTCAGGAGTACTAAAATCACTGTTCTAATTTTCATCTTGTCGTTTTTTAAATGCTTGACAGTCGGCCAGTCAACTTTGGCACAACTCAGGAGCTGCCAGTCAAACTAAAATTATTAAAATTACGAAAATTACGTTTTTTCACTCGAATTTTTGACATGTTTGACAGCCTGCCAGTCAATTTTGGCAAGACCGAGAAGCTGTCAGTCAAACTTCTTGTTAGTTTTTAGCATTCAAACAATCATTCCACGTGGGTTTCAAGAGTACTAAAATTACGTTTTTCACTCGAATTTTTGACCAGTTTAACAACATATTGTTGCAAAATGCACCAAACGGCTGTTAGTTAGTTAACGAATTTCGAACTGTTGACTAGGAAAACAAAAGAAACTGAAATTTTAGTGAGTACTAAAATGACGTCCATAGAATTGTCGCGAGCTCCCGGACTACAAGAAGTTTAAAAGGAGCGATAGATTTGCTGAAAAAATTCGGATTAGCTTAGGAACGTGAGCTTAAACATGATTTAAATTGTAAAGAAAAAGTCGTGAAAAAAAAATATAATTAAAATAAGAATAAAAATTCTATTATGCGCAAGCACAATATAAAAGTTTGAGTATACCTAAAGTAGACCTTATCTCATTTCAGTATATTTTCCACAGATTTAGGGGGATGTGTGTTCACGTGGATTCTAGCCC
>NC_046659.1:38972256-38973076 GCF_010883055.1 Belonocnema kinseyi
CCCAAGTGTCCACGTGGTATATGGATGGCCCCTGAACAAATACGCTAAGCTTTCAACCAAGAAAGACCAATTTGTGTATCGCATTACCTAACATTTCTGAACCTGCTGTATTATTAAGAAAATTAAAGAACTTGCTTCAAACTTGGCACTGTGGCACAAAGCTCGGCTGCAACTTGTGCTCGAGAACTGCTATCAATTTCGTACTGAGTGAAAATTTTATAAACGTAACCTTGAACAAAATTGCACACTTGTTGTCCTATGCTTGGATAATTGGCAGTTAAATCGTGGAATGACGTAAATATAGAATTATTAACATATTTTGAGTTAGGATTTTCTAGAGCTAGTAAAAAAAGCGTCTGAAATTGAGGAATGTAAAATGTTAAGGTTTTAAGGTATGTAAATTATTTTTTAGAGGTTCTAACGATTACAAACTCAGGAATTGAAATTGAAAGTTTTTCAAACTAAAAGATGCTAAAGATTTTGCTTATAATCATACAGAGTTATAGAAACATGTAAATCTTTATCACTTGTTTTTATTAATTTATATTAGTCTTGCTAAACTTATAATTTTTTTTTTCCCAGTAACAAATTTCGTTTGATTCTAACGAAAAGAAATGAGAAAGAAAGTTTTAAATTAATAAACCGTTTCTTACATGAACATGAAGAAAAAAGGTTTCTATCATTTCGTCATTGGACGGCCTAAAAGTTTTATTTGTCTTCGTATTTTTCACTGTCCCTGGGTTAAATAAGAATGGCATGTACTTTACTAGGAAAGCATCTGCAAATAAAGTTTAAGAAGTTTTATTAGAATAATTTAAAA
>NC_046659.1:38973176-38978490 GCF_010883055.1 Belonocnema kinseyi
ATAGTGCAAAAACAAAATAATTCTTTTCCATTAAAAATGGTTAATATACCTTCCATTTCAATTGAATTTTTGGCTACTTCAGGAGATATGACCCCTCTTCTAATACATAGGACTGATTGCACGTGGTAAATGATCCCAGATAGTGTATAAGGCATCCTTCTGAGCTTGGTAAATGCGATTAAAATCTTGCATTAATAACTCAGATCAAATTGTGTACGTAGGATCGGGAAAAGCCGAAAGCACTCATAAATAGTATGATTTTACAAAAGATCTGATCTATCTTTGATGCAAATTTTCGAATTATTTTCTAGCTCGCTAGGTGAACGCACGCTTTTTTTAGATATTGTAAAGCAGTTGATCGCTCTACTAGTTTATCCGCATTCTCTTCCAATTATGTGTCCGCTGCAAATATAAAATCAACATTTGGGATCATGTACAGCAAAACTACTTAAATATATACCAATTGTTGTATTTCTTGCAAGCTCCCTGATCTTCAGTTGCATTCTCGTAATTCTTCGCAGTACCACCCAAAGCCTGCTTTACGTTAATATATCTGCTGTATAGTTTTTCTTTATGCAATGTTCTCGCACTAGTTTTTGTTTTATGTTTTCCAGCAATGAAATAAGTTTTCTCACCTTCAGTTGGGTAGGCTAAATTAAGTTATATGTATATATTTATACAGGGTGCATAAAAAGTCCCGGGATGGTTAGATATTTCCTTAGGTAAAATATTTTTAAAAAAAGTGAAGGTCATTCCTGAAGTAAATTTCAACGAGAAATCCAATAGTGACCTTCATTTTGACCTTGAAGTTTCCTTCATGGATTTTTAAAGGTTAACTTTGTTTTTTAAAATGGAAACCCCCTTTTTTACATCTGCAATCGATAAAGCGGAACATTCTACGTTCAGGTACGTATAAAAGTCATAGGTCAATTGTAACGTTCAAGGTCAGTTAGAGGTTATTTGAAATTAATAAAGTTTTCCAAGTGGTCAGTGCAATTCCTGAAGTAAATTTTTTCAAAGCAGTTTACGTTTACGTTTAGCATTACCCAGAAACAACGACGTGGACGTAGTAAATTCTGTTCCCTTTGGGGTGCTTGATTAGCGTGAGTCCCCTTGCCTCTCACATTTCAGTGAAGATATTCGAACTGAAAACCTTGAGCTTCTTGAGAAAAAGCTATGCGATTGTAAAAATGAGTTATAGCATTACGAATCATCTCCCTATCAATCAAAGTAGCCTGCTGCAGAATCTGATTCTGCAATTCGTCTAAGCTTTGCGGTTGCGTTGCGTACACTTTGCTCTTTAAATAACCCCTAAGAAAATATTCGAGAGGCGTCAGATCAGGAGATCCAGCAGGCCACTTGATTTCACCCCTTCTTCCAATCCACCTTTGAGGGAAATGAGTATCCAAATATGCTCGAACCTCCCTGCCGTGATGAGCCGCTGCTCCGTCCTGCTGGAACCGAATATTTTGAAAATTATCGCCTGTAATCTCCCTTATGCTTGCTACAATTTAGTTTCTGAGAAACTCTTCATATGCACGGGCATTGAGATTACCATCGATGAAGAAAGGGACTATCAATGTATCATTCAAGATACCGGCCCAAACATTAATATTTTGTAGATATTGTGTGTGACTCTCCAACATCCAATCAGGATTTGTGTCGGACCAATATCTACAATTTTTCCTGTTAACTTCACCTTTTAAAGTGAAAGTAGATTCATCTGAAAATACTGTATGGTACAAGAAAAGAAGATGTCTTTATCAATTCTGCCCATCATTATTTCAAAAAATTCAACTCAACGATCAGGATCGTCTTTATTGAGTTATTGTACCAGATTAACTTTGTAAGGATGGAAATTAATGCTTTTTTAAATATTTCGCACTATCTCAGGAGCAACGTCACGCTCATCACTAGCTCGATGTAAACTAAGGTGTGGGTTTTCAACAAATTCTTGGGCTATGTCCATCTGCATCTCCTCAGATCCTCCTGCAGATTTTGGCCGACCAGTTCTCTGAAGGTCCTTGATAGATCCATGATTCATAAAACCCCTTACAGTTCTTTAAATTGTTGATTTTTAGACAGGACTTAACCCTTCTCTATTACGAAAAGTGCGATTAAAAAGCAAACGAACTTGATCATAAGATCAAACTCGATCTCCCCAACCACGCATCATTAATACAGATACCCTCTCTCGTTTTGAAAGTTTAGCTTCCGCCATAATAATCTTTTAGCGAAAGATAGTAAGTATGTACACGTAATACGTAAATTTAGTTTCGATTCGTAATATTCGTATGGAAAAACGGTATAGGACTTATGGTATCGCCTTAGGTACTGATTTATGTATCGAAAAACGGTATAGGATGTATAACTCTTCGGGGAGGAACACACCCCTGACAAGAACACCTGAAACTTTTAATGAAAAATTTCCTTATGATTTTACAATATTCAAAACGCTGTAACCAAGATCAATACAGAGCTCACCAATGAACTTCTCGTTGAAATTTCATTCAGGAATCACACTGACCTCTTGGAATACTTTGTTAATTTCAAATAATCTCTAACTGACCTTGATCGTTACAATTGACCTATGACTTGGGTACGTACCTAAACGTAGAATTTTCCGCTCTATCGATTGCAGATATAGAAAAAGGGGGTTTCCATTTGAAAAAACAAAGTTTCTCTTCAAAAAGCCATGAAGGTCAACTTTAAGGTCAAAATGAAGGTCACTATTGAATTCCTCGTTGAAATTTACTTCAGGAATTGCAATGACCTCTTAGAAAACTTTGTTAATTTCAAATAACTCTAACTGACCTTGAACCTTACAATTGACCTATGACTTGGGTACGTACCTAAACGTAGAATTTTCCGCTCTATCGATTGTAGATGTAGAAAAAGGGGCTTTCCATTCAAAAAAAGTAAAGTTGACCTTCAAAAGCCATGAAGGTCAACTTCAAGGTCAAAATAAAGGTCACTATTGAATTTCTCGTTGAAATTTACTTCAGGAATGACCTTCACTTTTTTAAAAATAGTTTACCTGAGGAAATATCTAACTGTCCCGGGACTTTTTAGACACCCTGTATGTATATAGGATATCTAGCGAAATTTCTTTTAAAATTTTCGAATATCCCGGATCGTATATAGTGAGTCGTATTTCTGAATGTTTGAAACAAGCATAATCAAACGCAGGAATTTAATATATTTCACTCAACGCGGAGCAAAAAAAAAGCTATTTGTTTTATTATTAAAATAAAATGATTTTATGCAATTAAGTAAAACAAGGTATTTCCATACTTCTTGCCAATATTCTATATTTAAAAATTGTATTAAAATAATTAATTGTACTATCAAATTGTTATTGACATTTCATTTAATATTTATTTTTTTATTGATCCTCAATTTGTGAAAAATATTTTAATATGAAAATATTCACTCTTCAGATTAATGATCACCAATAAAACGAAATATATAAAACAGATAACAAAACTTTTGAACATTATTTGTTTATATGTATTTATGTGTATTGATTGAAAATAGTATAAAAATTACTAAAATAAATACTAATATTAATAGAAAGTATAATTTAAAGAAAAAGATTTTTTAATTAAAATGATTTCAGAACAAATAAATGCTTTGATATTCACAACAAGAAATTAAAACTATTGAAAAAAATTATTTTTTTGAACTATTTGAATTTTTTACCCAAAAACCAATAATTTTAATACAGGGTGGCTATTGAGCCAGGAAATGGCTTGAAATTCTTAAGACCGGGAAAACCGGAAAATTATTTTTACAATACATTTCTGAATTTGTTAAAAACTATAAACACTTTAATAAACGATTTTATTTCAAATTTTATGAGCAACTGTTAGGTATTTTCTCTACAATCACCATTTAGCTTTACATCGTTGAGTGCTGAGGGGAAGACAGTGGACCAAATGCATGGGACGAAACTTTATTTTGGTAATATCTTCGTAATGAGTAATAATTTTAGCATTTTATTATTTAATTAAATAGTTCTAACAAAATAAAGACTATGTTTTAAATAGACTTATACAGAAAAATTAGCTTCTATAGAGACATCATTTGAAACTTTTTATTATGAAAAAGAGACATTTTTTCAATATTAAGCAATATTTAACTGTTTATTAAAAAAAGCAAATATAAATTATATATGAAAAACTACATAATTGTAAACTGAATTATTCCAGTTTAAACATTCAATTTTATAACTTAATTTTTTTATTTTTCTGAAGTCTTAATTTCCGAGTAACACTTTTTTCTCTTGAAGCATAATTAAGTGTTGAAAAATAATTGATTTTAATCGACCTAAAATAAAAGCAATTTGTCTTCTAATTTAAAAAAAATTTAGATTTAATAGAAGTTTAAAATCTTTAAATTTTTAATGTTCCTAACCTAAAATTTCTTCAAAATGATATAATTCGAAACATTTAGAAATTGATTGCTCACTGGTTTTTTCTCAAAAATAATGTGAACGTAATTCGCCACAGCTTTAACTAAGTGACTTCCAGATTTGTTATCGAAAGTATCACCACTTTTCAAAGCAATACTTCCATCAATATCTTTGTCCAAAATGGCTTTCTAACCATGCACAAAAATATTAACCTTGTTAAACAGTATAAGTATAAAAACACAATAATGAACCGTAAATAGTTCAAAGTAGCCGTTTGGTGAAACTAACATGTGGAAAAACCTGAGGTTCAGGCCTCTCATCCAAAGGAGGTTTATTTCCCACGGAGACTGAATTTAAATTTGGAAGGTGCTTTTTTGATTAGAATAATGTTTTTCTTGTGAAAATTGTGATTATTCTAACAGCACAGTGCTGGATTCAGTAGTAATATCCCGACTCTCTGCATGTATAATCTTTTGTCTATATGAATGTTCAAGATGAGTGTCCAAAATGATAATATCTTATTTCTAAGGATAATCTTTGTCTCTTTATGGATCCGGAATTTTCGAAATTTTCTTTTTGGGATATTGGCTTTTCAGCTAGATGCGAATTGTAATTCTGATAAATCCCTATGTAAAGTAATACAAGAAAAATACTGCAACAAAAAACATTTATCTGAAATCCTAATAAGTACAGTGAAACTTTTTTGTAGCGCCGCACAGTGGGGTGAAATCGGAAAACGAGGTTCAAAATGACATTTAGAACGCAATTATGCACCGATTTTAGAATTTTTTTTTTTCTAATTCAGAACTAAATTTTTCAGCAAATGGTCAGAGTAGATTTTTTATTTTTTTGTTTATTTAATTTTTATTTTAATGCAAACATCGAAAAAAATGTCGATTT
>NC_046659.1:38978590-38987215 GCF_010883055.1 Belonocnema kinseyi
TGTCTAGAAGATAAAAAATGAAATTAGAAAAATCGACATTTTTTTCGATGTTTGCATTAAAATAAAAATTAAATAAACAAAAAAATAAAAAATCTACTCCCAACATTTTCTGAAAAATTTAGTTCTGAATTTTTCAAAAAAAAAATTCTAAAATCGGTGCATAATTGCGTTCTAAATGTCATTTTGAACCTCGTATTCCGATTTCACCCCACTGTGCGCCGATTTCAGGGCTGACGGTGGGTGGCAACTAACTCATTAAAGCCTACTCCGCTTTTGTTTGTTTACGCCATACTGCTCGTCTGAGTGACACCGTAGCACCAACAATGAATATTTTAGAACTTGTATTTCCTTAAATTCGATCGCAATTATTTTTCATGGATGTTATTATTTTAAGCCCAGTTGTTAAATTCAAGCTTTTGAAAGAGAGTTTCGTTTAGACTGGTTAATTGGATAGAATATTATTTTAGATGCCTGATACAAGTGGTTATTTGATGTTTGTACGACAGAGGGCTCTGTATTGTACGGTCGATAAGTAGAAGAGCCACTATATCATAATCAATTTTTATTATGCGAAATTAATTGAAAATGCCAGAAAAGTAAGTTCCAAAAAATTCACTGCGGTCTGGGTTTGAACCAACATTCTCCTCATTACATGTGAGGGGCGCTACCAATTGTGCAACCGCAGCACCAACAATGAAAATTTTAGAACTAGTATTTCCTTAATTTCGATTGAAATTATTTTTCATAGATGTTATTATTTTAAGGTCAGTTGTTAAATTCAAGTTTTTAAAACAGAGTTCCGGTTAGACTGTTTAAATAGGTAGAATATTATTTTAGAGGCCTGATACCAGTGGTTATTTGATGTTTATACGACAGAGGGTTCTGTATTGTACGGTTGATAAGTAGAAGAACTACTATATCATAATCAATTTTTATTATGCGAAATTGATTGAAAACGCAGAAAAAATAAGTCCTAAAAAATTCACTGAGGACTGGGTTTGAACCAACAACCTCTTCATTACATGTAAAGGGCTCTACCAATTGCGCCACAGCAGCACCAACAATGAAAGTTTTAGAACCTGTATTTCCATAATTTCGCTGAAAATTATTTTTCATGTATGTTATTATTTTAAATCCAGTTGTTAAATTCAAGCTTTCGAAACAGAGTTTTGTTTAGACTAGTTGTTAGATAGAATATTATTTTAGAGGCCTAATACAAGTGGCTATTTGATGTTTGTACGACAAAGGGCTCTCTATTGCACGTTTGGTAAGTAGAAGAACTACTATATCATAAACAATTTTTATTATGCGAAATTGATTGAAAACGCGAAAAAATAAGTCCTAAAAAATTCACTGCGGGCTGGATTTGAACCAACAACCTCGGAATTACATGTAAGGGGCGTTACCAATTGCGCCACCGCAGCACCAACAATGAAAATTTTAGAACTTCTATTTCCTCAATTTTGATCATAATTATTTTTTATAGATGTTATTATTTTAAGACCAGTTGTTAAATTCAAGCTTTTGAAGTAGAGTTATCGAAGCAGAGTTTCGTTTGGACTGGTTAATTAGATAGAATATTATTTTAGAGGCCCAATAACAGTTATTATTTGATGTGTGTACGACAGAGGTCTCTGTATTGCACGGTTGATAAGTAGAAGAACTACTATAGCATAATCAATTTTTATTATGCGAAATTAATTGCACAGAAAAAAATATGTAACTATATTAGTTCAATAATATCTTGAACTAATACGCTTCCCATAAATTATAACTGAGTAGGTAAAAAAGTCGAACTGGATCTCTTCATTTAATTTGTAAGTTTATCGTTTTGTGTATAGAACCGACGCTATAATACCGAATTACATCGATTAAGTAAGTATTGAAATGGAGCAGATCTTTAAGTAGAACTCGCAGCGTTCATAAGTTGAATGTCAGCTGCTCTAAAGCATCGAAACAGATACTGTTCCACTTTTGTATCGGGTACGTAACGAAATTTGAATCACAGTGCGTCGATATAGATATACTCGCTATGCTTCGCTCCGTACGTCTTTGCTGGTTCGAATGACGACGAACAGCGAGGATCCAACGAATCTGTAACTTAGGAGCTTCGCATGAGGATTGTGCTGAGTTGAGGCGCCGGACAATATGTGTTGGGAAAAATTGAGGAATAATTATTTAAATATTAAATCTCGCGTGCTCTCAAATTTAAACGTTACAGATTCGTTGGATCCTCGGTGTTCGTCGCCATTCGAACCAGCAGAGTCGAACGGAGCGAAGCAGAGCGAGTATATCTATATCGATGCGCTATGATTCAAATTTCGATACGTACCCGATACATAAGTGGGAACAGTATCTGTTTCGATGCTTTAGAACAGCTGATATTCAACTTATGAATGATGCGAGTTTTACATGAAGAACTGCTCCATTTCAATACTTACTTAATCGATGTAATTCGGTATTGCTATAGCGTCGGTTCTATACTCAAGCCGATAAAATTACAAATTAAATTAAGAGATCCAGTTCGACTTTTATACGTACTGAGTTCTAATTTATGCGAAGCGTATTAGTTCAAGGTATTATTGAACTAATATAGTTACATATTTCTTTCGCTGTGGGTCCTCGTAATATTCCTATTTGGTTGTTAACTGACCCTAACCGGTCTCTATCTGGATTGTATCTCCGGTAATGCTATGGTTGCAATAGTAAAAAAGTTTAACCAGCCCATTGTGATAATCGATTACCAGAAATTTTTTATTCAAAGAAGGAAAATATTATTCCAAATGTAAAATACATTTTCTTTGCAAAAGTTAGATCTGAAGATTTTACACCATTTTGTTTGAATCCTCTGACAAACTCTCCTCCATTTTCTCGTATTTTTATTGACAGTCAATTCTTCTTAACTATACTCCGCACTTTATTATGAAACTAAAGTCATTGTTAAATTTGCCTAGAGAAGCACGCACCGCACGCTTATAAGTCGAAAGCGTAATCCCCATAGCTACGACGCCACGCTGAGTGCGATATCATAAATGCTTGACGGCATTCATCCGATATATTAGAAATTAGGAAAAAAGGTTTTTGAAGCTCGATTTGTTGTATATGATTTTTAAACGTACTTGACTGATTTTAAATTAAATCGGTCTTTAAGAAAAATTCTTTTCAAATTTTTAACACACCACATACTTTGTAATATTTCCAGTCGTGTTTTAAAATAACATCAGTGCCTAATAGAGCCTATTAATCGTTTCACCTTATTTTGTCAAGGGTTGTAACTGGCAGATAAGTGGTTTCTATCCGGTATCATGTAATATTTGTACCCGATTCCTTTCTGATTCTTTACCAGCCCTCATTCGAATTTCGTCCCCAGGTTGTAATGTTCACCTACCCGTTTTGTAACTGGGTCCTCAAAAATTTCTGCCGGGTTCTTAAACAGTTTCTATCCGAATTTCGTCCACGGTTTGTAACCGTCAGCGAACCGGTTTCTATGCGACATCAAGCGATATTGGTACCCGATTTGTAACTGGGCCCATAAAATACTTCTGCCCAGATCTTATCTGATTTCTACCCGAAATTTATCCGTTTTTTCTCTCCGCTGTATACCTGGCACTTAATCGGGTTCTATGTAAAAACGAATGTTTGTATGAGGTTCCTAGGCGGGTCTTACCCGGAATTCAAAAGGATTTGGTTATATTTCTTACCTGATTATACTTAAAACGCACGTCTTTTATATCTAGACATGTACGAAAATATAATCGCAATAAATTAATCTTTCTTTTGATATATAAAATAAATAATTTGATTGGTTATATGAAAAAGTAAAATAAATTCTTATATTTTGCGTAGAAGATTACACAGTAAAAAAAAGTCAAGCACTTTCCCGAAGACAATTGTCTTTATACGTATTTTGAAGCGCTGCATCTGAAGTTGAGGACAAAATAGCACCTTATCTGATTAGCTTAGCACCTAACCTAAAATAACTTTATTTTTTAGTATAAAAATAACGTTTTTTGGGTGGTATATCCCAAATTTACCGGACGCAGTGCTATTTTGACCTCAAATTGGGATTCACGACCTCAAAATACATTGAAATACAATGTTCTCCGTAAAATTTCATGAACTTTCCTTTGTTTGGCTGTTCACAAAAAATTAAAAAGAAAAGTTTAAGAATTTTTTCAGAGACCATTGTATTCCTATGTACTTTGAGCTGCTAAATCCGAAATTCAAGCCAAAATAGCACACTTTCATGAAAAAATGTGCACAGTGATGATTATTTTCATTCAAAATTAGGGATTACGTCCCCTGAATTTCAGAATGAAAGGATAAAAGAATCAATTTAGGTTTTACGAGAATTTTATAGGAATTTAATGCTTTTTTAAATTTCTACTTCTAAGGACGCAGACCATGAAATGTCACATTAGGATATATTGCGTAAAAGTGTTTTACATTTGTTTTGTTCAGCTTAAAACAGTGATAAATAGTAAAAATAAGTCTTCATAAAAAAAAGCATTTCAGATACAATTCCCATCGTTTACAGTGAAAAACACATTTCTGTCAAAAAGAAAGACTTTTTTTAATGTGTCATGTAAGTTTCAACGCATAATAAACCCAAATATACTTTTATTAACATGTGAGTGAATAAATTAGATCCAGATCCAATAGAATAATTTCATTGTCAATAAGGTTATAATAAAGCATACCTGAATAACTAAATTTTGTTTTCAACAATATTTAATTCCTGTTCCCAAATTCCAGATAGAACCCGTTTATGACCGTTTAGAACAAGATAACTTTGGTCTTTGAAAATATTTAATTCCTCTTTTCGATCGTTGGATAGAACCCGGTTAGGACCGGATAAAGTACACACCAGTATCAAGTGCCTTTTAGAAACCGGTAACGGAGCAGTTAGAAACTAGCTTCGCCCTTTGACAAAAAGTTCTTTTTTGTTATTGATCGCTGAATAAAACATGGTTAGGATCGGTTAGAACACACAACAGTGTAAAGTACCTTTTAGGAATCGGTTAAAGCCCATTAAGAATCTAACTTTGGTCTTTGAAAATATTTAATTCCTCTTTTCGATCGCCGGATAGAACCCGGTTAGGATTGGTTAAAGTACACACCAGTATCAAGTGTCTTTCAGGAACCGGCTAGAAAGCAGTTAGAAAATAACTTCAATCTAACAATATTTCATTTCTGTTCCCGGATACCGGGTAAAACCCGGTTAGGACTGATTAGAAGATTTTTACAACTTATTTTCTGTTACCATTCCCCATATAAGGACTGGTTATGACCCGGCTACATTCCATATATTGAAATTTAGACCAGTTAAGATCCGGTAAGAGACAGTTAGAAACCAAATGGGTTTCTACCCGATCCCTATCTGGTTTCTAAATGGTTTTTATCTGACATTTTAAGCAGAGCAGTCATAGTAAATCGGCTTTCCGAAATTTCTTTCCGTGCATGGTAAATGATCTCGACTCATGAAGAGTCCAAATGTCAAGCCATTTCGAGCGCCCCTAGCACTTGGAGGGGTGACCATCTACGATGTACGACCGTGTTGTGTACTCGAATTTT
This sequence comes from Belonocnema kinseyi, assembly GCF_010883055.1. Classification (NCBI taxonomy): domain Eukaryota; kingdom Metazoa; phylum Arthropoda; class Insecta; order Hymenoptera; family Cynipidae; genus Belonocnema; species Belonocnema kinseyi. Next base: position 38,984,165 of record NC_046659.1, read on the forward strand.
GACCTGGCTAAACTCTGGAGGTGGTTTTCTGCAGTTTTCTTCTCATCTGGCCAAATGTTTAGGCCACTGCGAATAATTCGAATAAACTCGTTTGTAGCCGCATTGTTATTAAATTGTACTAAAATTCATACAGACAATTATGAAACTACTGGAAGAAATTAATAAACAGAATTAATTACTGAAACTAATGAAAATGAAAGATTTAACCATTATACAGTTTTAATTTCATTTTTAATTCTTATTAACCGTTCCAAATCTAAAAAATAGTTAGTTTCTGAATTTGTTCATGAAATTTATTTGGATAATAAATCATTAGTGTAAATTTGCAAAGAGCCATTGTTAACAGTGAGTGGAAATACATTCTTTGTTGATTCCGTAAACAAATTAAGCCTATTCTTTAAAAAATTTCTAAATTCTTGATTTGCTCATGAAAGTAGTTTAATAATAAATCACAAAAATTTCATTATTATAATTAATCGGAAAGATGTTCTTAGTTAAATCTGTAAAAAGAACTGAGCCTATTTGTTGAAAAATCTTATTTAACTTCCTAAACAAATTGCGTTTGTTAATTTAAAAAAACCCTTACACTCAGTATTTTTACGAATATTTTTTAAATGATCAATAATTATCAGAAATTTACAAAGTATGGTGGGAAATAATCATCGAAAGACATTCTTAGGTAATTCCGAAAACATATTATGCCTCTTACTTGAAAGATAGCCAAACTATAAATTTGTTGATAAACATTTTTTAAATAATTAATAATTGAAATTTTTCAAAGCATCGGAGAAAAAAATCATCGAAAAGGTATTCTAATTCAATTATGCTAAAAAGTGGAGCCTACTCGTAAAAGAAAACCAAACTCTTAATTTTTTAATTCAAATTGTTTCAATAATTAATAATTCTTGTAAACGTGAAAAGCAGCATAAAAAAGATTCATTGTATAGAGATTCTTACTTGACTTCGTAAAAAAAATTAACTCGTAGAAAAAAGGTTAAACTCTTAGTTTATAAATTGAAATTCTTTAAATAATTTATAGTTCTTGTAAATATGCGAAGCAACATAAGAATCAGTCATCGGATAGACATTCTTAGTTGACTTCGAAAACAAATTCACTCGTAGGATAAAGGCCAAACTTGTAATTGTTTAATTAAAATTGTTTGAATAATTATTAGTTCTTGTAAATTTGAAAAGCAGCATAAAAAAGAGTCCTTGTATAGACATTCTTACTTGAGTTCGTAAGAAAATTAACTAATAGAAAAAAGGTTAAACTCTTATTTTTAAATTGGAATTCTTTAAATACTTAATAGATCTTGTAAATTTACAAAGCAATATAGAAAAGAGTCCTCGGATAGACATTCTTAGTTGACTCTGCAAACAAACTGACACTCAGAAATTAGATCACTTTTAGTTTTTTAATTAAAATTGTTTGAGTAAATTTTAGTTTATGTAAATTTGCATAGAAAAATAAAAAAGATTCATCGGGTAGACATTCTTAGTTGTCTCCGAAAACAAATTAACTTGTAGTATAAAGGCCAAACTTTATTTTTTAAATTAAAATTGTTTAAATAATTTCTTTCTTGTAAATTTACAAAGCAACATAATAAACTAAACGTATTCTTTAAAAAATAGTCATTTATGAAAATTGTTTAAATAATTACAATGTTTGAAGGTTAAATAAATGTTTAAAAAAACATAAATGAGCTCCACTCGAATTTGGCACGATCGCTAGGAATGTTTACATCCATAATGTGAACAGATCCCTCGAACGTGCCTTGACGCCTTAAAGCTAGCTTTGAATAAAATGTAAGTCAAAATTGTACAATTTAAACTCCAGACGCGACATGTATTCTTAGCATTTACCGCCTTCAAACTGATCACTCGGAAATCTGCCATGAACGTGAGAATTCATAGACTCACCCTCATGGTATATTCTAACGGTCAGTTCTGACCAAAAAGTCAGTTCTAAAAAAAATGGTCAGTTTTAAAACTTGATAATGGTCAGTGCAAAAATACATTTAAACTACCATTTTAGCACATATCTGCCATGAAAAGTAATTGATTTTAGCTATAACTTTTTTTAATTGCGCAACAGTGCATTACAAACACAAATAAGTATGTTAACAGTTTCGACACCATGCGCAGAAAAATCGAATTTTCAAATCCTTTTTTTTCGTATAATAGGGATTCGGTCAGTTCTAATTGAGGCTTAGAATATGTCCTGCTCACCCTAGTAACACCGCATATTCTCTCAATATTTCTACCATATTTCCTGCAATATCCGCAAATATTACAGGAAATATGGTAGAAATATTGCGGGAGTGAATAACCGACACAACGTCGAAAATTCTTACTTGTTTTTACAGTCAACATCCCCCTTAAAGCCTGACCCCCCCCCCCCCAACCGCATCCTTACGACCAGATGGTCGGCTCTATAAAGCCTGGTCTGCGACGATTGTAGACCAGGCTTAACTCAATTAGGATCAGGGCTAGAGCGCACTTCGGTGAAAATGTCTTGGCTTCATAATACGCAGTTTTTTTCTTAACCTAAAAATGATTCTAGATCGCATTTCGGTGCGCATCTCTTTCAGTGCAAGCTCTCTAGAAAAAATAGTGCAATCCTCATCGAATTTGGGTGAACCGTATCACCTTTTTCCAATTTCCCTATTTACTGAAAATATGTTTTCCAACCAAATTTTAATTAATCTAGACGCGCTTATTTATCAAAGTAGGTACTTTTTCTTAATTTCATTAACCATAGATTGTTGCAATTTAAAGTTCTTTCGGATTTTCAAAAAAATTTACTTTCAACGATTTTTCTAGAAAAGAACGATTTCACTGCACAAAAGAAACGCGACCGGGCGGCGTTGCATCGAGAAGCGACACGCAACTATAGTGACCTTCACTTTGGCACACACTATGCCAAATCTGGGATATTTAACTTTAATATCTCAGATTTTATACTTTTAGTATAAAAAGACACTACCCTTTAATATATTGTATATTGAATAGAAGATATATTGTACAGTATTGTATATTTTGTACATTTCT
>NC_046659.1:38987315-39006446 GCF_010883055.1 Belonocnema kinseyi
CTCAGATTTTATACTTTTAGTATAAAAAGACACTACCCTTTAATATATTGTATATTGAATAGAAGATATATTGTACAGTATTGTATATTTTGTACATTTCTCTCCGTGCACTGCTTGTGGATTGAACCTAAGCTCTCTCGTTTTAAATCGGCCAAATCTGTTTTTCTTGTTTGTTTAAGGTTATTTGCGCAAAATGCGAAGCGCGTTCTGCTGGTGGTAGATTGAACGTGATCTCTCTTTTCGATTCGGCGCGGTCTAGTATACAATTTGGACCTCATAACTTAACATCTCTGTTCTACTACGAGGTGGAATATTATATATGCGTCTGCCTACGCCGCTTGAAAAGAGAAATTTTACGTCAATCTGCAAGCAATAGAACACACTCATTTTGGGCGGCTACATTCAAAATATATTTTTTATGCGAACAGAACTCTTTAGCTGCAAGGTTATATAAAGTTGATGACAAAACGATGATGTTGCTGCAAACAGATTTCTTGTCTGACCCAAATTATAGTCCTATTAACAAGAGAACATTTATCTGAGCGCGTTGTCGTTCATACATTATGAAATGCTTTTAAAGGGAAGAGTTCGTGAAGTGTTACGTAACATTTTTTTAAATGTAATAAATTATTAAAAATAGTGAAATAATATAAGATGATTGAGGTCAATACTCGGATGGGTGAACGTTCGGGATTCTCTCATAGTCGTGTTTTCACTACGTTTAAATACTCTCGAGTGGGAGATTTGATGCCGGAAATGGATGTGGGCACTTGATGCTATCGAGAGTCTACATTCACACTCGTCTGTTGGTAGTCAGCTGTACTCATGAATTTTGGTTTTCTGCAGTTTTCCACTTCTCTGCTGAAGCGTTTAGGCCAATGCCAGCAGTTTCAATAAAAATCCGACTGGAAACGTTATGGAGTTTAGGGACTCCAACAAGATTGAGTACTTTAGGCATTACACTTATTCAAGTTCGATTCCATATATGTAAATTTCTAAAATAGATTGACATGTGAGGAATAAAATAAAAGATATAAGAGTATTAAGGGATGAGTGAAAAGGTGGAGTTATCCAATCAGGATAACTTGAGAAACAAAATAGATATCACTGTTGACTAACACAGTGAAGTTGAAACTTTTTGAGGTAAAGCTGGGACAAGGAAAGAAATTGTCTGGGGGTTAAAAAATCATTTAAAATTTGGTATGTGTATAGTTTTCGATAAAAAATAATAATATAAAATTATATTTAATCAAACTAACATTTTTTTAAATGGCCCTGCCTACTCTCAACGAAATTCGATCAGCTTAGAATAAATATTTTTGGTGACCCCAAAGAAAACTTGTGAAATACGATGAACGTAGAACAAAATTAACATCAATCTAAATGAATGTAATATTTTTGTTGACATTTACAAAAAATTCTAATTTACATTATTATTATTATTTTTTTTAATGACAGGTTATCTTCAAGGAACACAAAATTTACCTGCTGTTATTTTTTTCGTAGAGTAAAAACGTTGTATTAATAATAAAAAATCAGATTACTGATTGTTACCAATGGCGTAACTTTCTTACCGAGAAACCCCGCATTGCGGTGGGCGTCCTTCTGCGAGGGGGCCCCTTACGGTCAGCGGCAAAATTATATTCTAATTTCAATTTTATACATTCTTGTGCATTTTTAAATAATTAGTTATTTTAATTATAGAAACTTGAAAGCGTGAATTAATAATTTTTAAATTATTTGTACAAACCTAATTTATTTAAACGATTCTTTTTCCAAAAATATTTAAAACCGCATTTTATAATTCAAACTTAATATTCTATTATTCTGAAGAGTAGTACATTTTGCTACAAGCTTTATGGCAATGTTTATACAATTACAGTGAAAATCTTCAATAACCCTCGCTTCTGTAGCCTTTCCTAGAATTGACCCCGCTCCGCGCCGCATGTAGGCGTAACAGGTGCTACGCGTGGTGCACGGAATCTGCGGCAGTCACTCAGGCGAGCAGTTAGGCGTGAACAAACAAAAGCGGAGCAAGCTATAATGAGTAAGTTGCCACCCACCGTCAACCCCGAAATCGAAGCTATAGAAGAGTTTCAATGTATTTTTTCCATGCTCATTTCTTTTAAATTGAGCATGAATTGCTTGCGAATAAAACATGTTTGAACACTGACACGACGTTTTTAACCAAATTTACTACTCGAAATGATTGAATATTATGTATTTATTCAGAATTTTTAACCCAATAGTTTTGAATAGATTTCAGTGTAATTCAGCGGATTTCAACAATTTTCAATTTTACGAGAATACTTAAAACGATTTTAAAACATCAAATAAGATTTCCAAAATGACCAGAAACAAATCTCGAAGATTTCTGAAAATTTATCAATTATTTTAATCTTTCCAATGTTTAAACGGACTTTACAATCTTCTAAACTGGCTTAAATTTGTCCTAAAATTGTGTAATCTCTTCTCAAATAAACAAATTTCATTTAAAATTGTCTAGATTCTTTCTTTACATATCCGAAATATTCTGAAATCTTCTCGGCTAATGGAAAAACGTAACTTTATGGATTTATGTAGCTACAAGCAGCTGTAATTAAAAAAAAAATGTGGTGATATTTGAATTTATAATGATGTGCAAAATGCTTTCCAATATACTAAGCAAAGTGAATGTTTCATTAAAATTACTTCAAGCAGAAAATATAGATTTAAGTCGTGCACATCTTAAGGTATCTAAGGTCTAATTAGTCATTGTGAATACATAGTTTACTGAAAACCCGGGGTAAAATCCTCACACTGAAAAGAATCGTTAGTTGCGACAAGAAGCTCTTTATTAGTAGAGTTTGTATAAGCTACGACAACTGCTTCTATGGTAACAGTAACTTACCAGTTTTCTACGGTAACAAGTCGCCGTTAATCCTCCTATGAAGGTTATATTAGTGAGGATAGTAATTGTAGTCACAAAAAATAAATTAGTTACATTTACCAGCAATTTATTTTCCAAGAAATAAAAGTAGTAAAGGTTACAAGTTTCGGCCCTTGACGATGTTGGCAGAACTGAAATCTGAGCAGTGTTGCCAACATTCGCATCGAAATGCTTTGTCGTGTTTTCGATGATCGCCATTTTAATCTGAATCTTTACGTATAATGTGTAAACACGTGGAAAATATTGAAGAGCATCGTATAGATCCTTAGGGCGTCCTCTACGGCCTACGCTTAGAGCTCCTTTTCACGGAGGCCTATTTTTAAATAATCTTGGAATTCATATTTTTCATAAGATTTATTTCTAGTTACTTTTTTGATTTATGCCAAATTTGATTGATTGATAGCCTATGGATAGTAGTAGCTTCAACCACTCTAATAGCAGCGGCATTTATTACAAACTAAAATAGTTGGGCCTACTACTTTGTTAGTTGTCCCAAACAACTATTTTTTTCAGTGCCTACTCGCCAAGTCCTCCCGGAATGCTCTGTCACGAAAAATAGAGTTCTGCGCGAGGTTGGAGAGAGCTTTTTAGTCCTCGCTTTTCCTCGAAAACGCTCGAAAATTGCGAATTCGGAAATAAGTAGGCTTTCGCGATATCCTAAAACTCCCTCCGTGCTCTGTCAACCGAGTTCGCGCCGATGATTTTAGTGTATTGAGCGAGCACGTAGCGAGGTTTCAAAAAAATATTCAGGAGGTCGCGACAATTCCATGGGCGTCATTTAAGTACTCACTAAAATTTCAGATTCTTTTGTTTTTATGTCAACAGTTCGAAACTTGTTGACTAGCTAACAGCTGTTGGTGTATTTTGCAGCAATTCATCGTTAAACTGGTCGGAAATTCGAATGAGAAAACGTCATTTCAGTACTCTTCAAACCCAGGGGGAATGATTGTTTGGATGTTAAAAACTAACAATAAGTTTGACTGGCAGCTCCTTAGTGGTGCCAAAGTTAACTAACAGACTATGAAACATGTCAAAAATTCGAGTGAAAAAACGTAATTTTAGTACTCTTGAAACCCAATGGGGATGCTTTTTTAGGTGCAAACAAGTACCAAGAAGTTTCACTGGCAGCTCCTGAGTGGTGCCAAAGTTGACTGGCAGGCTGTCACACATGCCAAAAATTCAAGTTAAGAAACGTGATTTTGGTACTCTTGAAACCCATTGTTGCGAGCTGTGAATTTGCATAAAAAGTTAGATTTTCGTAGTTTCTTTTTTTATATACATATTATTTTTATAGAAGTATCCTATAAATTAAAATTTTAGTTAATGAAAAGGACAAAACTTTCATTCGGTTGCTGATTAAAATGTCAGTCAACTTTGGCACTACTCAGGAGCTGCCAGTCAAATTCTTTGTTAGTTGTTTGCACCAAAACAATTATCCTCGATGGGTTTGAAGAGTACTAAAATGATGTCTTTTCACTCGAATTTTTGACATGTTCGAAAGTTTCCCAGTTAACTTTGGCACCACTCAGGAGCTTCCAGTCAAATTCTTTGTTAGTTGTTTGCACCAAAACAATTATCCTCGATGGGTTTGAAGATTACTAAAATGATGTCTTTTCACTCGAATTTTTTACATGTTCGAAAGTTTCCCAGTTAACTTTAGCACCACTGAGGAGCTGCTAGTCAAATAAAAATAAAAATTGTATTGTGCGTGAGCACAATATAAAAATTGGAGTATACCTAGAATATACCTTGTCTCATTTCAGTATATTTTTTCACAGATTTAGGGAAATGTGTCTCCACGTGGATTCTAGCTCTACTCCCCCCCCCCCCCCCCCCCCCCAAGTGTCCACGACGTATATGGATGGCCCCCAAGTGCTCGCTAAAGCCTCTTTAATGTTCGCGGAAGCCTAATTATTTCTGAATTCGCAATTTCCGAGCGTTTTCGAGGAAAAACTAGGACTGAAAAGCTCTTTCCAACCTCGCGCAGAACTCTATTTTTCGTGACAGTGAATGCAGAGAGGACGTGCCGAGTATTAGGATTTTGCCCCGGGATATTACAGATTCGATATCATGAAGATTTCACAAAATAATTCCCCATGCAAGTCATCAACTTATCCCATTTTTAAATAATAACGGGTTCAATGAGACGGCAACAGTAAAAAATGTTTTCCGTACTTCACTCATTGAATAAAGCTTCATGGAAAGCGATTTTTCAGAAGTAATTCCTTAAGAATTTATTTAACTCTGCATGTTACAGTAAAGCAACTTGCGAAACGACGTTCAGAAAATTGCAAATTATTAAATCTCAATTACGGAATAGAATGCATCAAAGTCGATTCTTAAATCTATCTCTACTGAGAATCGAACTTGATGATGCAAAACGATTGAATATCGAAATTGTTATTTTTAAGTCAGAACTATGTATAATTTATGATATAAATTGTCTAAAATAAAATCTAATTTGTAATATATTATAAAAACAACTATGAGATATTTCATTTTTTTAAAATATATTTCAGCTACACTTATACGCTGTTTGTTAATTTTATTTTATAAGAGGGGCCTCCTAAACATTTCTGCAGTGGGGCCTGCACGGTTGTAGTTACGCGACTGATTATTACGGAACAATGGGGGGGGGGGGAGTCATGTTCTTTTGTTACAATAGTATTACAAGGAGAGTAAAAGTGTTGAAAAATCGTCATAAAAGCGTAAAGTAATGGATGACCCCTAACGTCAACAAAAAACTTTATTTTTGAAAACATTCTTTTGCCCGTATTTTTTATTTTTAGAAATTCAACTTCTTTTTCGTATTTAATTTTATTGGGTGCTAGAACCAATCTTTTTTCAAATATATATTATGTTGCACAATAGAATTTCTAGCTTGAATGTCAAGGAGAGGGGGTGGGCATAACGTCCTTCCCTGCGCACATTGTAAACTAGAACATACATTTTGATCGCCAAAATCGTTGTAGCCGTTTTCGAAAAAAATCATCTTTTTTATTTCACTTTTCCGTCCATAAGTACAGGTAACTCTTTTCCTCTTGTAGCTCTTCTCGGATTTTATATTCTCTTGAACTTCGAAGCGTAAATGTATTTTGATGGTGAAAAAGTTATTAGTCTTATCTACTACAATCTGAAATTTTGTATTGTGAGTAATATTTTATGTATGAATATATCAGAATTTCTTAGAAGACTTCGCATTTTATTGAAAAAGGCAAAAAAATTAAACGTTAATGTAAACTAGTATTTATAAATATTCGTATGTTAATCGTAGGCAAAAAACTTTTGCACATCGAGGATGGCGTTTATCGCCAGAACATATATAGAAAATATACTACGGAAGCTATGATTCTTATATTTTACAAAGGAATTGTTATGTTTTGAGATGAGCTTGACAGAGAAGAGCGTTTTTTTCTTTGAGAAAATGAATATCTGAAACATTAGCCTAATCTTATCGGCCGTAGACCAAGTGGACACGGGACTACCATATCAGATCTCAACATTCCACCATTTTGGTATATAAATCACCGATTATTAGGTCAAAATTAGTAGCTACATCTCAGCTCGCGGTGAGTACTGGTTTCATTCAATTAATTAAAAAAGATTTTTTTGTAAAATTCTATTCCTCAATATAACTTCTACTAATCTCGCTTTAAAGGAGATTCAAAATTACTCACTTATATTTTTATGACATTACGTGGAATGTTAGAATGACTTCATGGAGATTGCAGGTGTAGAGAAATGACAAATTTTGCAGTTGATCATTTATCTAAAGAATAGTTGTAATAATTGTAGCTGTTCTTTTTTAAAGTAAATTCTTATCTTCTACGGTACGGACTCAGTATAGATTACCGGAGTCCCAGTGCGGGGTATTTGCACTGGATCAGTACAGACAGGTAATGCTCCGCAGTACTGGCTTGTGGCACTGTCGTGGTACTGCACACCAGTAATGTTTCTGTACTGACAAACCGTTTGCGTTCGAAAATTCTGGAGTTAATTCTATAATGATAAAAAATTATTCCATTGTTTTTAGGACCATCCATTCATCATCATACGATTGCATATTGTCTGAATATTAATTATAATTACAAAAGTGTCAATTCCAAACTTTTTGTTTAATTGTATCACCCACTATTGATATGCTCTAAATATATAACAAAAGGTATTTAAAAATGAATAATAATTGATTGTGAGTATTTTTTCTACAAATGTTAATGTTTCTGCTTAGTTTAAATACTTATATTAAAATTTTAAACATTATATTATAAATAAAGTTTCTAACGCTACGGGATTTCGAAAATAAATCTATATCTGAATCTATTACCTAGACTTTAGTAGTCTTAACAATCAGTCTAATAATACAGAATTAAAAGTAAATGAAAAAAACCATCATCGTAAGTAAAACGGCAAAAAAGTTAAAACAAAAATTTTTAAACTCCTGTTTCTCATTAATTTTTTATTTGTATACGTCATCATATAAATGTAAAACAAATGAAGTATTAATGGAAGTATAAATAAACTAAATTAAATCAATTAAAATTTTTCTTTATGTAATATTTTTTTCGCGTTTTAGAAAGTTTTAAAACTTGTTATAATGACAAAAAATGTCATGACAATTTTTCTAATCACAAATTTGTTTACAAGTTCATGTAAAAACGTATTTTTTCATTTTTAAATATTTATACTATTGTCATAGTACTGCCCCGCTAGTGGAGCCAACGGCTGGCCGGTACTGGGCAATTACCGACATATTTTCTTTTTAGCAGTATATATCTATGAAAATGGGACTAACTAACAAACATTTTGTCTTGTTTGAAATCGGATAATTTTTTCTACTCCCTATTTAGATTGCAACTTCTCCATTCAATATGAGCGTATGCTAACAGCGCAGGGTATGAGACTATGCGCTGTGTATAAGTAATAGTCTAATTCAGGGCGCTCTCCGGGCATACATTCATATTGAATGGAGACGTCGATTGAAGTTCTTTACATTGGGAGAGCTTATATACGTATGTCACGCTTAACTAATATGGCGGTAGGATTGATTTTTTAAAGCGTGAGTTACGAGTGAAAGCATATGGAAAAATGCTTGACAAGGAGTAGATGGGTGCCTACTGTCTCAGAAAACGTATGAAACGTCATATTTAAACTGTCCCATTGGGGTTTTAAAAATAAGAATTTTATATTCAAAAAGTGAGAAAATAATTATTTTAGAAACTACTATCATTTGTAGATCTATCAGTCCAAATAATAAGGTTATATATCTATTTGGGTGATTTAGAACTTCTTTAATTTCCATTTTTATTCGTAAAAATAGGTGTTTATTAAGTTTTGTCTCGATAGCATCCTTTTTAACGATTGAATAATCGTTTAATATGGATAAAAAATTATCCTTTTATAGTTTTCATTTAGTTTAAAAATAGAGAATAGGGCATAAAAACCTCTCTCGAGACTGTGTTGAGAAAATATATTTTTTTTTCAATGGGCATGTAGTATAATATGATTTCACGCCCACTGTATTTATTTAACATCTTTTTAAATTTAGATCATGGTGTTTTTAAATGCAATAAATGCATTAATATTTGTCATATGAGCAAGGTGAGAACACAGCAGAATTCTTTTTTAAATCAAACTGCTTTAGATAATATAAGTTGCCTGCTATCTGCGGGATTTCATGATTTGTATATATTACATGTATTTCTATTTTGAAAATTCGAAGCTATTCACAGTTTATGTAATGAAATTTACAATTATTTCTATTTTCAAAAGTTTCCATAACATTACACGCAGAAAGAGGAACCTTATATTTGGTTGAAAACCAAGTTTAATCTACTGAACTTTCAAGTATACGTGTATGGACAACATGACAGTTCAGTAAACGTTACAATTATAGGCAACTAAATATGACTACCATTGATGGTTACCAGCGCCGATTCTGAAGTGGTGCTGACCTGCGGCTCAGTAGATTTTACCGATCCAGTCGCTATTCTGTACAGTTAAGACAGCACTATAAATTGTGAAAAAGTATTGCTAAAAAAGAATGAATAAATAAGCGCACGGTTACTTCTTATAAACATTTGCCGATATACTTGGACTTAACCACTACACTATTACACGATTTATAAATTTATAAAGTAATGATAAAATTTTGTACAGGAAATTTTTTTGAGGGATAAAGTTTAATTCAGACAACTTCGCATTTTCAAAGCATATGTGTTGTCATGGAATAATAAAAGAAACTTTACCCGATATTTGGTTAAAGTTTATTCTGCAAAGTTAATTTTTGTTGCAGCGAATCTTTCATCGGAAATCGATGTAAAGTTTATTTTCTGTTTTCCTGTGTACTTCATATCTATATGTCAGCTAAAACGGTCACGGAACAAATCACGTCTTGCTCGAAGAAACAGTCAGGTGTATGCGATCTGTGAATAAGTTGTGCCATCCAAAATTGTATTATTTTTATAAAACCCCTCCCTTGCAAAGTGGGAATATGGAGTATTGTGACAACTGTCACAGAAATGTCAAAAAGGAATGTTTTTTACGTGATGCAATCCATCCATTGCCTATTACGCCGTGAATTCATCCGGTGGTGCGCGCGGATAGGTTGCGTTGTTTCGAATTTAGGGGCGAGCTAAACAAACTAATCAGATCGGTAGCATGTACCGATCTTTCGGTAATGCCCACTGCACCACTATTTTAATCTTGGTTCAGTGGATTTTACATGTCGTACAGTATGTAATAAGAGGGATTAGAGGTTTATTTTACTGAAGGATAACCGTTGAATTAACCTTATTTTCATTGTGATATTTACAAAATGCTAAGTGATTTTGACACTTTCGCCCTCTTATTAAGAGCCGTTTATACTGTTACGGTTACAAGAAACCCTTGACAATTCTTGATGAGTAAATATTGCATTTCTTTTTTCTGCGTGTATGTTAACCCTTAATAGTTTTAAGTTTCGGAAATAAAAATTCACATAACCCAATCCATTTCAAATCAGACAAGCAGTGCAAATTTTAACCACATAATATTTCGTTTCTTAAATTATTATTTTTTCTTATAAAAATAAGACCATTTGTATATTACTGTTTCGAGAAAAAAATAATTTTCGAGAGATTATGCACATTAAAAATTTTAGGGTTGTTTTCAAATATAAAACACATTTTTTCATAACTTAATAACTTTCGATCTGAGATAATGAAGCTTTATTTTTTTATTTTCGCGCAGTTAATTCTTCTTCTTCGAAACCCACTAGAAATTTCACAAATGAGCCCGCACACAATACATGGGACATTTTTTTCGGTCAATTTTGCTGAAATTCGGTAATATTGTAGGTTATAAGGTGACTGGCCTCATTTTGGCTGGCACAATAGTACTGAATACTGAGATTATTTTAGGACGGTTGCTAGTGTTACTGCCCTCAAACTGTGAATGTTGCAAATAATTTAATATATTGAGCATTGCGCGTTCTGACGTTGCAAGACGTGAGTAATTTGTAAGATTGTTATTACTGCACTTCATTTGAACGTTATTTTAGCACCGCTGTTGCTCTCAAACTGTGAGACTTATAGTTAATCCAAAATATTCAGCGCCCCAGGGGGAAAAGTCGGATATTAGCCAGAGTTCACGACCGGCGCAGTACCGCGCCAGTTGTAATACAGAAGAAATACCAGTACTGGCTGTTAGTACTGTGCCAACCATCGGCATAGTATTGGTTCATGACTGACTCAGTACTGACTGTGACTGCCAACGGTTGGTGTGATACTGGTATACTACTGGCGCAGTACTGATATGTATTACTGGTCAAATACTGACACAAGAGTCCAACCAACGGTTGGTATCATACTAGTTTACCACTGGCTGAGGAGTAATATGCATTACTGGTGAAATATTGGTACCAGCGTTTCGCCACTGATTGGCGTACTACTAGCCACATTCCAAAATTAAGTTCTGATTAAAAACAGACATAAGAGTTCTGCCAGTGGTTGTCTTGATACTGGGTCTACTAATGTCAGAGTATTGATACGTATTACTGGTCAAATACTGACACAAGATTTTAACTCACGGTTGGCATCCTAATGGTGTATTACTGTATTGGCCTAGTACTGCAGATAAGTACAGAATTTAAATATCATTAGGGCATTTACTCTTAACGCGCCAGTAACAACAGTATATACTGGCCCAGTATCGTGAGTCAGTACAGAACTTAATTATCATTAGGGGTTTCACCAGTACCACGCCAGTACCAACGATAGTGTGCCGGAGTTCACCACCGGCGCAGTACTGCCCACCAATGCAGACATTCGGTGGTTCACCCAGTACTAGCAGAACGTTGGCTGCACGACTGGAGCGGTACTATGCCAGTAGTACAAAAATAGACTTAAAAAAAACACGTCTATAAATGTTGTCAGGGTGTTTTGAAATGTCGAGAAATTGAAGTCTTAATCGTTGTAGAATAGTCTAAAACACCTAAAAAGCAAAACGTTACACAAAGGTTCCGTCGATACAAATTTGAAATGCTCATTAAATGTTATTATCAGAACTTTTAAAATGGTCTAAAGCGCGAAAAAATAAAATATTACAGGCAGAAAAATTGTAGTCGATTTAAATTATATATTTAAAAATTATTTTATTTATATTTCCGTGAACAGTTAGTTTTTTTATATATTTGATGTCGTATGATAATAAAAAGATTAACGAGAAAAAAGAGTTGAAAAATTGTTGCTTTAACTTTTCTGAGTTGTAGCTTATGAAGATGGGTTTTTCAGAGTGTTTCAACTTGTCGGTTTAGCGCAGTGGTTGGCACTCCCGACTGCTAGGCGATAGATTTAGGTATATAAACGTAGGTTCGAAACCCCGTAGCGTTAGAAGTTTTATTTGTAATTTAATGTTTAAAAATGAAATATATGTATTCATTCTAAGCAGTGCCATTAACATGTATTGACAAAATACTCACAGCCAATTACTATTTATTTTTAAAATACATTTTTTATTATATCTTTAGATTATAGAAATAGTGGGTGTTAAAATTGAACTAATACTTTGAAAACTATATTTTTGTAATTATAAATAATATTCGGACGATATGCAGTCGTATGATGATGAATGGATGGGCTTTAAAACAATTAAATAATTTTTCATCATTTTGAAAATTAACTCCGGCATTTTCGTACGCCAGCGGTTTGCCAGTACTGCCCCGGTACTGGAAGTCAGTACAGCGCCAGTACTAACAGGCTAGTACCACCAAGCATTACATGCCAGTACTGGCATAGGACTGGCTCGTACAGCCAGCCAGTACTGGTACTCCGGCCGGTGGTGTATTTCTACTTGGGATACCTTCGTTATCACTTGGAGTTGTTATTACTGGGCCGGTGCTGTATTTCTACTTGGGATACCTTCGTTATCACTTGTAGCCTGACCAGCACCTACCCAGTACTAATCTGCAGTAGTGACCCAGTGGTGAACTTCAGTGCTGGCCCAGTACTACAGGTCAGTACCTCGCCGCCTTTGTAGTATTGGTATTCTAAAAGTACCGCGCCAGTACCCAACTCCGACTGGCGGTACTGGCGTTGTACTGTGCCGGTGGCAAATTTGCTCCTGGAGTTTAAAATTTAGCTGTTGCGGGAAGCGCGCCGTGAGTTTTCCAATGAAAGGCATTATCCCATGTCTTGTGTGCGGGGTCCTTTTGAAAAAGAACAAAATGACTCAGGTTTTTCTGAAAAAATTACAATAGAATTTTCTCAAAACTCTCTGCTTATTTTTGGCCATTTTTCGTAAATTATGTTAAATTTTTCATTTAAAAAAAGCTCGTGTGGGAATATGTATTAATTTCGACTTTATCCTTGCGCTTGAATTTTGAAAACATAGAAACTTGATTTGATGGAAAACCCTAGTTTTTATTGTATCTAATTTTTTTCATTCTTAATCATATGAAGAATGCATTTTGTACATTTTACGCAGGCCAAATGATTTTTGTGGTCACGAGAGTGTCTTAATTTTTCTCGCGAACAATACAATATATCATAAAAGAATAAAAGGTATTTTTTGTACAACTTTTTAAAATGGATCAAAATAAAAAAATTTTCAAATTTAAAAAATTAAAAAATTTTGAATCAAAATTCAACCATTTTTTTATTATTTGTCTTTGAATATAAGAATTCATTTATTTTAATAGACATCCCGAGAATAATTATAATTCTTTTAGAAAATTCTTCACTGAAATTCCCACCAACGTAAACATTATAATTCTGTATGAAAATTTACTTTTCCAATTCACGTTACATTTATTTCCCTGTTCTGAGTAAGAATTTGTCACAATTTAAAAATTTCCTCTTTTTCATATTTCGAAACACTATTTATGAATTAAGACAAATTTTGTTGTAAATATTTATAAATATTGTCGACCTTTTACCCCGCCCCCCCCCCTCTCCCACGTAACATAACAAAGCATTTCCTATTGACCATGAAGACTACACAATAATAGTAATAGGTAATAATAATGAGAAAGCATCAAGAAAGCTCTAAGATGGCAACCAGAGGTGACTGTTGTCGCAACCCCAACGCTCGTGGCCGCTCGCAATTGTATACCTACAATATCATCGCTGGAAGTTTCAAGCATCCTATTAAATTAGCTTATAACATTCTATTCTCATCATTCACTTGACTTAGTCCGTGGCTATGATGTATAACCGGGAACAACCGAGTAAAAGTTTTTTAAAAATATAATGATAATAATCAATTGGTGACTGTTGTTACCTCTGATACTCGCGGCCGCTGTTTAAGCATGGCAGCGGTCAGGGACGAGCTTTAAGATACACCATGATCGTAATTGTATACCTACAATATCATCGCAGAAGGTTTCAAGCATCGTATTAAATTAACTTATAACATGTTCATCTCATTAGTCACTTGACTTAGTCCGTGTCTATGATGTAAAACCGGGTTCACACAGGTAAAAGTTTTAAAAAATCGTGCAATTGGCTGCAGCCTAGTCCGTCAATGATAGAGTAAAAACCAGGCTGGAAATGTATTCACTTACAACATAAATTCCGCGACTTTAAAGCACATAAAAATTGTAGTTCTAAAATCACACGCTTCTGTGAATTAATCTCTTGAAATTTATCAGCAAGTAGGATTTTACAAAATGTTAGGAAAAATTTAAGTCTTTTTAAAGGATTTTTACGACTTGTAGAAGTTTTAAAGAAAAAAAAATATATTTAATAAATTTGCGGGAATTTTTCCAAGGTGTTATATATTTCTAATCTATTTAAAACGTCTTAAACTACTAAAGATGTTTTTAACTGACGCGGATTTTTCTCAAAATATTGACAAATCATTTAATTTGTAAAAAATGGCCTTATTATCAACTAATTTTTCCCAGAAGTTTAAAGAAAATTGGCTTATTCTCTTAAAACTTCTACACAATCTAGACCTTCTAATCTTGAAAAATTATTGAAATTTTTCCGCTTTTCTTTAATCTACAAAATAAATAATTGAATTAAAATCTTTCAGCATTTTTCATTGAAAATTTTTGAAATCTTTTTAAAAAATCTCCTACAATTAATTTTTCGAAATACACTAAAGGAAAAAATTAAAGGTTTAACAAAATTTTCCAAATTTTTAGGGATTTTTCAGAATGCTGTATCTCAGTGAAAAATGGTCGTATCAAGGTCTTAAAAAAACAGTTTTCAAGCTTTAAGTTATTAGTTTTGAGACATATTGGTAAAAAAATTTTCGGATCTACATGTTCCGCGCAATTTTAAAAGGTAGAGTGAAGAAAAATTGCAAATGTTTTTTTTTTCGAGTCCACGAGCTTGAAAAAATGTTTTCCAACTTAGCTATAGTATTACCCGGATAGCTGGTTTATTCAGCTTATTTTTTTTTTAAACCTCGGTACGACCATTTCTCACTGAGGCATCGAACTTTAAATAAAAAAGTCTCCTTTGTCTTTGATCGATGATATCTCAGCAATCAATGGTTGCACAAAAAATGGCTAAATTTCAAATCGTGAGAAATGACTAATGTTGAGTCTGCCTTTTACAGTCGAGTAAACCCACAAAAAACCCTACAAAAAAATCTTTCAAAGTTTTTCTAAAATGATGTAATATGGCAAAAATAACAAATTTTACTTGAAATATTTGACACTGTTTTCAAAATTTTCAGGAACTAATTATAAATTGTTCGTGATATTGTTCCATTTTATATTAGAATTGATCACGAAAGAATCATTATTTGCCATAAATCTGCAAAAAATTTAATCTCATTCAAACAAAATAAAAATATTACGTTAATAAGTTAAAATACCCCCCCTCCTAAATAACAGATCGTAACGAAACAAGACCCCCCCCCCCTTTTAATGTTACATAATATGTGAACACTCCCATTGTTGGATTAAGGATATAATAAGAGCAAACTATAAACCTCTTCAGCAGCTAGTCAGGTGTATCGCAGAAACACATTCGCGACAAATTCTGATTTAGAATTGAGATTTTTTTAAATTTCTAAACGAGAATTGACATTTCCCAAAATCATTGTTTCATGTAAAAATATTTCTTACAAATCAACAGACGATTTTATTTTTATTTTTATTTCTGGATCCTTCAGCCTATAACTTTCCTCGAGATTAGATGAAGTTTATTGGATTAGATAGACAGTTCGATAGAAAATAAAAATTTTGCGAATAAACTTTGGTGTTTCATATTTTTACAATTTGTGTTTTCCTAGTGGCTAGGAAAGCGAAAATATTTAGTAGATATTCACTAAATTTCGGTAAACGGTAGACAGAGGCAGCTTTTTTATATAAATATTTTTCATCTTTTATCAATTTAGTGCTTTAATTTTCTTTACTTATAATGTATCGATTATAGAAATTAATATCAAAAGACTTAGTAAAAACAAATAGTTATCTGACAGAATACATAACCTCTATTTGCTTCCTCGTGCGCCCGACTGTCGATTTGCCCACATATTTTATTTAGATTAATCTTTAATTGTTGCTAGGCCTTTCAATAATATTATATTTTTATAACCTTGCATTTATTACAAAGGATTCGTCACTTACCTTTCTTCGCTGCTTTATCCAAGTTGTAGTTAAAGTTTATTCCTCACGAAATTAAAATTTGTCAACACTATGAAAAACACGCTACGCGATTGCAGATCTTTGACGCCATTCAATTCGAAGATTCAAGTCGAAACTTGACTCAGGCCGATAAGCAGTGGTGTAAACACCATACCGGGAGACCCTGCATTGCAGTAGAATCTCTATAGCTTCCAGAAACCCTCTTAACTCAACAAAAAAAATGAGAAAAATGCAAATATTTTTATTTTTTGTTTTGTCCAGCAAATGTAAGTACAAAATTTTTATCTTTGTACTTACAAATGAACCCATTGAGTAATTTTGAGCGAGGTTCTACACAATTTAGTTATGCTACTGCTAGAAAGCGGCGCGGAAGTGCAATTTCTTGTCTCTGTGTCTGAATTTCGTCTTCGCGCGATTGTTAGTCTCGAAGGATCGCGGTCTCGACTTTTTAATTCTTTACAGAATTACGAAGCTAACTTCATCACACAAGGTTCCAAGCTTAGAAACAGAGAGCAGAGCACAGTATCTGGTATACAGTACTCTAATACTAATTTTATAAAATAATAATGTAATATTATAGTTAAAATATACTAAATAATCATCGTGTATACAGTGTCGGTAAATTCGCAAATCTCAGTGCAGTACTATTGACTACAATCATAGAAAACCTAAAATTATAGCGAAGCATTTATAACGTTATAAAAAAGAGAAAGATTGATCCTTATTTACATCGACTTCCATTTTTATTATTTTTTAATTAATTTCCTAAATTACAATTTATTTAAGGCACTGAGCCAAGAGCAGAATCTTTTATTTTATTTTGTATGGAGGAGAGGGCCTACATATTATACATACTACCTTTAAAGACGTGGTCATTATCAAGTTAGTACCACGCCGACGCTCGGCATAACTCTTAAGTCTGTTGCTAACCAGCACATGAACTTAGTACTGGTTCAGTACTAAGCCCATACCGAGCCGATGCTCGGCAGAACTCTTAAGCCTGCTGCTAATCAGCACATGGACTTAGTACTGGTTCAATACTGAGCCAGTACCAAGCCAACCTTCGTTAGAACTCTCAAGTCGGTTGCTGACCAGCACATGAACTTAGAACTGGCTTAATACTAAGCCAGTACCGACCTAACCCTCAGCAGAACTCTTAAGTCGGTTGCTAAACAGTATGTAGACTCAATACTAGTTTAGTACTGAGCCAGTACCGGGCAAACCCTCAATAAAACACCCAAGTCGGTTGATAACCAGCACATGGACTTAGAACTGGCTGAGTACTAAGTCAGTACTGAGCCAACCCTCGGCCGAACTCCCAAAGCCAGCACTTGCATCCAGTACTAGTGTTGTGTTGCGCCTGTATAAAACAAGTACTATGCCGACGCTTGCCGTGGTACTAACATGCAGTACTGGCATTACTTCTCGATTGCAACTGGCGCCGCACGATGCCATTTGTAAGGACGGCATAAATCCAACTTTTCCACCTGGGTTATTAGCTTACGTTTCAAGAGTGCGGATCAAAGGATATATTTCATTATTTGGGAAATTGTAAAATATTAGTATATTTTACTATACTTTACTAAAATAATTGTTACTTTATTATAATTTTAGCATTTTTCGTAATTTTTAATGTTGTTATTATGAATTACTTATTTAAATCAAGGCTTAAATTGTCGCTGAAAAAATACTTGAAAACTTGCAGTCTGTGGTGTAACAAGTTTTTCATTCTTGAAAAATAATAAGAAACTTGAACAAAAATTTACAATTGGTTTAACTCTTAGACGAAAAACGAACTGCCCGCTGCGCAAGGTACATTTTTATCGCTTTCAAGTTGCAGTGTATCTAGGTTGCGCGACTTTTGGTTTTTTTTTAAATTAAAGGTCAAAGCATCGAAAAAACTATAATTTGGTGAATGCGAATTATCTTTTGTTAAAGATCCTTCGGCTTTAACAAACACATTCTCATCACGTATCTCGTGCTTCGCCCTCGATTTTTTGCAAAATGCGAACTTTTCTACATTACATTCAACACTATTATATAAAATGTATATTACATTTATTTTTGTACCTCGGCCCGGAATTCATGCTAATTCAGTTATTGCAAAATCAAGTACAAATATTATTTATAATGAATAATTTAATATATGTTTGTTAAAATAAAAACAGCATGTTCCATAAAAAATGTAATAACGAATTTGGAGCTCTTTTGTGGGTGAGTTGTAACTGGCAGAGTTAGACCACGAAACAGAATATTTTATTTTTCATTATTTTTTGTTTGATCAAAATTTTAATTTTTGATTTTTAAACAAAAATGCAAAAAGTTGTTATGACACTCCTAGGGTCGGGGGGGGGGGGGGGGGGCGTTACACACATCTAATACGTTCCCGTTAGACGCCTTAGAAACAATTTTTCCTTTTCTCCGGTTACCTTTTTTTAGGAGTCGCCCCCCCCCCCTCCCAGTATTGGATCCCCGGCCGCGCCCACGGGTACACAGTCCGCCACTGGCTGGCTAAATCCACGCGCTAAGGTCGTTGTGCAATCCGGACGCTCAATTATGAGTATGTGCTATGGCTTTTATCTGGCATGGCTTTTCTGGTAATGTGATAATGTGAGATTCAATAAAAATACTGGCTTTCGCTCGTCAGTACGAAAGTATTATTAAAGAGAAAATAAAAGATTTGGTACGAAGGTAATTTTTGACCAACAGTAGGTAAGGTGGACTTCTTTTCTGTCGTTTAAACCTTACCTCTCTAACAAATCTTTCTTTTTCCTTCATAATAATGCTTTTCGACCTTGCAGTTCAACCTCGCATTAAGCTACAGTCCATGTGTCATATTTTGTTCCACTTCTTTTTTATAATTGTCTTCAAAAAAACTTTACTTTGCTTCATTTGGGTTTGAAAAGGAGAACCAATTTGAAAACGGCAAAGAAAAACCCAAAAAGAGAAAAATAATAAAATTTTAATATATTTATAACATATTTAATGAGAAGTATGCTAAAATTATGTTTTTGTAAATTGATAAATATTTAATTCTTCAAATGAAACATTAGTATTCATCTCTTATCCACTGTAGAAATTATTATAATAATTATTTAGCTATTATTTCGGGGGGGGGGGGGGG